>NW_024395977.1:22606647-22906647 GCF_016617805.1 Bactrocera tryoni
TTGTCCAATTTATAAGTATTGGATTATATTTCTCACTTAAAATAAGTATTAATTAAGTAAGCAGACCCGGGTGCAAAAAAAAAAACACCAAAAGAGAGCTATATGAATAGCTATAAACTCAGAGAAAGACGCTAACTCAACTGCTCAGTATGAGGTTTAGTCGGTGACTGAAAGAAAAATTAAATTTGGGGGAGTTGACCAAAGTTACGCCTGTTCAAAAATTGGTGAAAATAATAAATAAATTCGCTATATTTTGAAATTTTAGTGTAAAAAGGGAAGAATGTATCGCAAGCCACCAATGAAATTTGTGAAGTTTACGGAAACGATGCTGTAACAGTTCGTGTAGCTTAATAATGATTCGCTCGATTCCGTTCTCGAAATTTTGAACTTTCGATTTACACTGATGGAAGTTTTACACTGGTGGAATAATGTCTAAAACAGAGTTCGTAAAACCATCAAAATACGCTCTTGCTCTGATGAGTAATATTCCGCAAGAGAACATCATTTCATCTTTTTTACTTGTTATTAGTATTGTCTCTTATTTAAAGAAAAAAAAGCAAAAGCATATATGTATTTACAAATAAAGAATAGACACTCAAATTTTTATTTAGTTATTTTCCGTATTTGTACATACATATGTACGTGCATAAGTAAGTATTTATTTATTAAAACAAACAAAACATGTATATATTTCAATAGAAAAAGAACCCAAATAATTCAATAAATAAAGTTGATAATTTTTTGATGAAAAATTACCTTAAGAAAAATTCATATTATTAAAAAGTTCTTCATTTAACCTTATTAAAAGCAAATTATTGATATTTTGTGCGTTGAGCCTGGAACGATGCTTAGTTAAAATTAACGAAAGAGCCCTAAAGGCACGTTCTACTGAAGTCTGACTACATGGAACAGATGGGTATATGAATTAGCCCCCACTGAATTAACCCCCACCGGGAAAAATAACTTAAGCCCCACCAATTTCTCAGTGAATCTTTCTCCACCAAAAATGACGGAATCCCCATGAAAAAAATGCATTAAACCCCACGAAAATGATTTTATCCCGACCAATCGAAATGAATTAAGCCCCACCAAACGTGGGTGTTCTTACATAACAGAAAAAAGGAATTAATCCCCACGAAAATGACTTTAGCCCCACTTTACTTCATTTTTAA
Organism: Bactrocera tryoni; assembly: GCF_016617805.1. Lineage (NCBI taxonomy): Eukaryota > Metazoa > Arthropoda > Insecta > Diptera > Tephritidae > Bactrocera > Bactrocera tryoni. Next base: position 22,607,820 of record NW_024395977.1, read on the forward strand.
TTTATTTTGCTTGCTTTAGACTTCAAGTTTTTAAATCAAAATTTTAACAAAAATTCAATTATACATGTTGGAGAGAACCACACGGATAAAAGAAAAGGCAGTGTTGATGGTTTGAAGGTTTAATAAGAACTATGCAGAATTCAATGTACAACGTTACGGTTACAGTTAGGAATCTATGACACTGACAACATCATTAAGAAGGTTGCCATATTAATATATAAGATTACAATTTTAACACTTCTTCTTAAGCTTATATATCTACTTTTTAACAAAACTTTAATTTAATCCAAGCATTTTTACAAAATTACAGTGCTTTTGCTTAGACAAAGACTTTGTTAAGATATCGGCAACATTCTTATCTGTGGATACATATTTCAAATTGATTTCATTATTTTCAATTTTTTCACGAATGAAATGATACTTAATATCTATGTGTTTTGTACGCTTGTGGTGAATTGGATTGCGAGCGATATGTTGTGCGCTTATGTTGTCACCATATAGCGTTATTGGTGTTGAGCTTGACCAGCCTATCTCACTTAATAGTCTGCTAAGGTATATTGCCTCTTTTGCTGCCATTGGTAAGGCTACATGTTCAGCCTCAGTGCTGCTTAAAGCTGTGATGTTCTGCTTCGTTGAGGACCACGAAAAAGAACTACCTCCTAAGTAAAAAGCGTACCCTGTGTACGACTTTCTGTCAGACGAATCGTTTGCCCAATCAGCGTCGGCGAACCCCTTTACGTCTTCACCAGTCTTGCAATATTCAATGGACATGTCGATGGTGCCCGATAAATAACGTAGTATATGCTTAGCTGCTGTCTCGTGTTCAATGTGCGGATCTGTATTGTGCCTGGAAAGTTTGCTTACTGCGTGCAAAATATCTGGCCGACTCAAGACCGCTAAATACATGAGAGAACCGATTAGTGATTGATATTCAGTAGCATTTACCTTCACACAATTTTTGTTTGTGCATCCAACTTGGACACGGCCGGATTGTTTCAATCCATAAATTGCTTTCTGTAGCTTTAACACCTTTTCTGGATACTTCTTGCTGATAAAGCCCTCTGGTTGTTTCATGAAAATATTTTCTTCAAGTTTGCTATTCAAATACGCGTTCGATATGTCAATATGATGCATGTACAGCTGTTTTTCTGCAGCTATCGCAAAAAGCATGCGTATCGTCTCGTAACGTATAACTGGAGAGAACGTCTCCCAGTAGTTGACACCTAATTGTTGCCCACAACCTTTTGCAACTAATCTTGATTTAAACTTATCGATATTTCCGCTTGCGTCTCGCTTGATTCGATAAACCCATTTTGAACCAATGGCTTTTTGTCCCTTCGGTAAATCAACTAACAACCATGTATTATTGGCTATAAGAGCATCATATTCCAACTGCATGGATTTTCGCCATTCAACTGCATGTTGACCACTCAATGCTTCCGTTGGACTTTGAGGCGTTTCGTCATCTTCTGTAGAGTTTACATTTAAAAGTTGAAACTGCTTCTTTGGCCTGCCTGGTTGACCTGTTCGAATATGTTTTGGTCTACCACGCCCACGTTTTGGTAACTCATCTTGTTCTGAACTTGTTGCACTCTGCTCTGCTTCAGAATCACTTGCTGTGGCAAACTCGTCCTCCTCATCGTCGAAGTCGTTTTTCATTTCACGCTCGCCTTGAAAATTGACCAAGATTTGCGTGAATTAATAAACTTTTGGCCATTTCGACTATGGTTCGGTTGGCTCGCTCCGCAACACCATTTTGCTGGGGTGTATACGGGACAGTCAACTCCCTCTTTATGCCACAACTTTTCAAAAAATTATCAAATTCACTGTTAATATATTCTTTACCAGTTAATATATTCTTTTAGAAAAAGGAGTATAACTTCAATAATGAACAAGCATACAAACATACATATGCGCAGCAGCAGCAAGGAAAGAGGTAACAATCGGCGATCCATTGTATATTTCTTTCGTGCATAACCAAACCATAATTAGGACACCGCAATTCAAGTGTCAATGGTGGTGTTAGTGGTAAGCGCTTCAAAAGTGACGACGAGCACGTAGGTTCGAATCCCAACAGAATTTATTTTTAACTGAATATGTGATCTTATTTTATAATAACTCATTTTAAATATATGTATTAAAGATTTACCTAAACATTATGATGATATTTTCATGATTCATACGCAATGTTCGAATGTAAGCAATTTCGTTTTGCCGTCGGCATTTCAATTTCTCATGCTTCAATTTTTGCTTTCAACCAAGAAATCGCTTGTATGTATGTATGTACATATGTGCAATATATGCTTTTGCGTTTTGCCGTCGGCCTTTCCATATTCACATGCAAAAGTAATTATGTATTTCATTGTTTCGTTTTGGCCCAATTTTGTATATTAAGACAAGTGTCAATAATTGCGCCAAAATCAAATATATTATATACTAGCTGACCCGGCGAACTTCGCACCGCCTAATTATTGGAGGCATATTTAGTAAGTCACAAACACACGACACAATACTTTTTTAATTTTATTGAAATTTGCTGCTTTTAGATTTTTAGGAATATTAAAGAATTATAGTATAGATGCACAGCAAAGAGACGTTAACATTTCAAGTGACATTTTACCATAGACAATTTTTTTTGAGTGAATACTGACAAATATTTACACTATAACTATCAAACTACATCTGTCGTTTTTTTTTTTGACGATGGCCATGGTTAGGAAAAGAAGAAGAACTACATCTGTCATCGAGAAAATAAAGAATTCAAACATCTATAATATAGTTATAGTGAAGCTATATATCCCTCAACTCCTTAAAATGCATTGTTCGTTTTGTAAAAAGTGGATGGAACGGCAGAAAAAAATAATAACTGTCCAGATTGTATTAAATTATTATTAAGATGCGACGAATGCTACAACATAATCGCTGTTACCTTCAGATTTTGTACCAAGTGTGGTAAGAATGTAGAACGAATAATACGCGTGAACAGGGCAAAAGTACAAAAATATATTAAAGCAAAAGCTGCTATCTAAACCAAAACACGTTTCTACAATGCCATCTTCATCATCTGAGGAGACGTTCTGTGAATTAAATTTATCGGCCGAAGACATACAGGACATTCAAGTTATTGAAGACAGCCAAAAGCCCAACATCAAGAATGTTCTGGTAGATATTGATGTTATTGAAGACAGCCAGCAGCTCAACATTGATAATGTTCTGATTGAATCAGATTTGTCCGAGTCGCCTAGTACTTCCACCATATTATCATGTCCTGGCGAGCCAAGTGGTTCCCAAGTAGATGGAGCCAAGTTGATGGAAATAAAGAGTTACTAATACACGTTGACATTAAGGATCCAAATGCACATATCATATACATATTAAGTCATTTATTTATATTTATACACTTCATGTACAAAAAATTAAAATTTTCTTGGATGTGCTCGTTTCTGGACTGTGAACATGATAAACAAATCTTTGCTTAATTTAAATACAACACAGTTATGATCATATACAGTTAATTAATATAGTGCTTTCTGGTAGACAATATTTTTAGTTTTCTTTTGCGGTGCGTAAATAAATAAGGATGTTGGTTTTCCGACACGCGAACACGCAACGTATAATTGTCCATGTGCGAAACAGGGAAACTCTAAGTTTATTCCGCAAACTTCCAACGATTGACCCTGCGATTTATTTATGGTCATCGCAAACGCCAGACGCACGGGAAATTTCAACCTCTTAAAATCAAATGGCAAATCCGTTGGAATCATAGGTATTCGTGGGATTAAGACATCCTCTCCTTTGTATTTTCCTTTGATTATTTTAGCTTCGATGATGTTATTCATGAGTTTCTTCACAACCAATCTCGTTCCATTGCAAAGTCGAGGTTGATTAATATTACGCAGCATGATGACAACTGACCCTACTTTTAATTTCAAATTATATGGTGGTAGTCCAGGCAAGTCCAATGAATTTAAAAATTCTGTAGGATAGTAGACTACGTCATCTTGGTTTGTGGCCGTGTCAACTGATTTGTACGTAAACAACTCTCCTGGAGGGAATTCTGAATGGTAGCATTGAGATCATCGACATCTTTGTTTTTTGCTGCCAATATTGCTCGTTCACTTAGCCAATCGTGGTTATTATATTGTTGTTTAATGTCCGGAAAAACACGCTGAATAAGCTCCTTTTTCGATTCTGTGAAGTGACAGAAATCTGTGGGAAAAGTCATTAATCCGGTCGAGCTGTCAACTGCGACCTTACCATTGCCAATATCCAGCAACTGTTTCGAAAACACAGTCGCAGTTCGATCTTGTTGCAAAAACACTCGCATGTTAGTAGTTAATTGTAGTGTCTTTACGTGCCACCACAAATTTGATGATTTTAGACATGCGTTTATTTCGTCAGCAACAGTCGATCGAGGAATTACTGGAAGAGTCTGACGAAAATCACCTGACAACAGTATCATAGCAAGTAAATCCCCCCAAACCCACTGTTTACAGCTTGTGTTAAACGATCGTACGCAATCCTTTGTTCTTCGTTCAATTGCGGAACAGTTGTGCGAACTGCTTCGGTCATAGCTTGAGTATCCTACCGGATTGGGTGCTGTCAGGCCCAAACAGGACAATACTTTATTTGCCATCAACAAACACATATCTTCTATTATGATCAATGTGTCATTGTAAATCTCTGCCGTAATTTCCAATGTAGGATTCAAAGTTTCACAACGCACGAGATGCAACACATCCTCAGACATGTCATCCCTATATTTCATCCACAAATCATTCGGATTTGAGGGGAAACATGTCGATATGTCGGCGATGAAGATATCACGGAATCCTTGAGCGTATCATCCCAATGCGAATCGTTTTCAAGCAACCGTAATAATTGACACGCCTCACGGTAAGTCGCACACAGATGTCCATCAACTGTTCGCAATTGTTGAAAAGATGTCGGACCAGGAACATTCACCAATAACAATCTAAGATAATAACATTCATCGTTATTAAGATGTACTGTATATATGTATACGGCCTATAGCATCTGTGGCAAATACATTTTCATATCCTTCAAGTGGTGTTCCTTGTTTACGACGCCGAAAAGACTTTGATGATGCGTTCCATGTGTAGTAGCGCGGCATATCAGCATACAGCAAAGTGCGAGCGAATTGATCAGTTGCACAAATTGAGAAGAAACCAGTCAATGTGGTCACAGGCGGACGTGCCGCTCTATCCACAGCGTTGTTTGGGTTGAAATACACTCGTTGTCAATTTTCTAAATGAACTGCCAAATGCAATACAGTGGGATGTCTATCATGAAATACAAACGAAAATATGCGCCAAAGAGCCTCATTGCTGCTTACCTAGCGACCCATCTGATAGTGAGACACTTCATCATTTGTGTTTGTTACTGCGAACATGGCCATGTCGCTAGCTTTGTTAACATATTTACATATGTACTTTATGGATTTCACATTGTTAACACATTGTTGTCACATAAAATTCCATGTTGATGTGAGCATCAAAAGTTTTGGACAATATGGGCGAGAACGGCACAATCCAACGATTGTCTACATGAAAATCTTGTCCTTTTGTCTTGACATCTACAGATCGTCCACCGTCCTCAACTGATCGTATACGATACAATGGGTAACCATCGATTCCCGAGATGGCTTCAGCAAGCAAGTTTCTCGGGTACCGTTTGGAGCACTTGCCGTCGATCATACAGGGTGAGCTGTTATTGAAAACTCCGCAAGGTCCATGTATCATGTGTTTAGTTACTATCGTATGCAATTTTGCATCAAGAATTTCGGCTGAAATAATGGAATCAATTTCTTCTGGCCTTATTTTGTCAACCAACCAGACTAATATATGAGCATGTGGCAAACGACGCTTTTGCCACTCAACAGAGTACATCCAACAACGTACTTGGCCATACACACGATGCTTTGTAATGAAATTCATTAAAGATTTTAATTTTTGCTTGTAAACTCTGGATGTCATGCCTATCGAGTGATGCTTGGTTGTGTAGCAGTTCTTTTTTTATTTCAATCCATTGTGGGTTACAGGTGAATGTAATAAATAGGTCTGGACGGCCATACTTTCAAACATAAGACATCACATCTTGAGCGTACTCGTGCATGTGGCGCGGGCTTCCGATGTAAGTGGCCGGTAAAATTGTCATTCTTCCTACATTATTTACATTGCCGTCAGCATTGATTGCATCGCGAAGATAAATGTACTCTTCAGATCGAAGCTGCTGTTGGTTAAGACGGATGTATCTCAATCTTTCAGTCCCGTTGACACATCAAAATGTGATTTACTTCACCTTCACGGATCATGAGTCTGTATGCATAATAATTCATGGCACTGACTTTTTTGTGTGTATCAGCACCTGGAAGTACATATGATAAAAAAATACATTTATATATTGAACATATAAAATATTTTATTTTGTATAATCTAATTACCTGTTGTTGGATTAACCATTTTGATATTAAAATGGTACCCATCTTCTCCCTGCCAGAAAATTATTGGGTATTGTAAAGCATCATAAGCTCTATGCGTTTCATATACACGTTTCAATTCATTGTTCCGGCGATGAAGTACAATATCTCTTGATTGCAAATTCTCTCCAACAACGACAATAGCCACTTCATCTATTGTCGGTGAATTAAATCTCCTTGCATGCTCTCCAGCAGGTGTTTTGTCGGCTCTTATTACAATATTATGGCTGTCTGATGGCATCCGATCCAGTGCCATTTTGAACATCTTCACTAATTCATTATTCTCGTGAAGAAATGTTTGCAGTTGATGGACAATGATTCGCTTGACGGTTGGATTATGACCACAACGTGTATCAATTTCCACATCTTGATTGCCCATAAAATAAATTTGCAAAAATTTATGATCTGCATCTGGCACTGGCAGCATTGCCCCCAGTAGGTGATGAATTTGTCCTTGTATCTGTAATTGTTTAAGAACTGGTTAAATTAATTGTGATACAAATACAAATTAGAATTTCACTAAAACAATTATGGTATACTACCTTGAAAGTAGGCATGAACCCGTCTTGTACTATATGCGTTGCACCAAACGATGTCATTTGGAAGCAATTATTATATTTTTGGATGTTAGCCAAGAAGTGTTTAGACTCACTTTCCATCCCATTAACTAATGAGTGGAACGGTTCAGGTGGTGGAACCAATTGAGGCGATTGTACATTGCCACCAGCACAACATAATCCTGCAGGTTCACTACTGTACTTTAATGCTTTACAATGTTGACAAATGATAGACATTTCTCCAATCGTCACAGATTTGTCGGCACTATAATCAAATTCCGGATCGTAGGAAAATGCTCCTCGTTCGAGGTTTACAGGAGCATTGCGTCTGCGGAATCGATTAAATTCATTATCCCGTGCTCGCTGCTGTTGTGATTGATGTGCACGAACTCGTTCCATTCTCCCCCTATCCACTTGATAGTTATTTACTCTTGAACGTAATTTTCCCATACTTGTACGACTGTTATCATTATCAGCATCTCGCTGGTCATTCGTGCGGTTGGAGCGTAAAGTAGCTCGTTGCACATTTACACGACTTCGACGACCTATGTCAGGTCGTTTTCTTTTCCTCGGCATTGTAAGCAGCTAGAAGAAAATCACTTTTAGCAGTATTTCAATATTTCTCCAATTAAATGTTTCTTTTTTTTTAACATGAGATGACAAAACCAAGGATGTTAAAGTAGGAACGCAGCAAAAAGTCTCTAAATTGATGGACAAAACAATGTAACGTTCGGATACACGTGCTTTTTACATGAGATGACAAAACAATGGAACATTCGGATACACTTATTACTTTCTTATTTCTCCAATTAAATGTTTCTTTTTTTTAACATGAGATGACAACACCAAGGATGTTAAAGTAGGAGCGCAGCAAAAAGTCTCTAAATATATGTACAAAACAATGTAACGTTCGGATACACGTGCTTTTTACATGAGATGACAAAACAATGGAACGTTCGGATACACTTATTACTTTCTCATTTCTCCAATTAAATGTTTATTTTTTTTTAACATTAGATGACAAAACCAAAGATGTTAAAGTAGGAGCGCAGCAAAAAGTCTCTAAATTTATGGACAAAACAATGTAACGTTCGGATACACGTGCTTTTTACATGAGATGACAAAACAATGGAACGTTCGGATACACTTATTACAGGGCATCTCGACAGTATAGAATTTATAGAATACTAACTGTCAAACGTATTGCTATTGCCATTGCCAAATCTGTATGTGGGCATTTGCTATCATGATATTATCATTTGCGCAAAAGCGTAGGGTAGGTAGGTTCGAGATGATGTAGCGTATGCTTTGAGCTCTTGAAAAATTTATTTTATCATTTGCGAAATGCCGTCGGGTAGGTAGCTGATGTAGGGCACGTTTTGAGCTCTTGAACTCCTTAAATCTTTTGTGTGGAACATAAAAAAAGGATAAATATCCTTTTGTTTACAAATGTATTTTTGGAAAAAATAAGATAATAACAAAGGATAAAGATCCTTTTTTACAAATGTATTTCTGGGAAAAATAAGAATTTATATTTTTGGACTACTATATAATAATTGTGGCATAACTTTTATATACCAATTAAAATAATAAATTTAAAATGAGAAATGATATTTTGATTTATGCTTGTATAAGTTTATTAAGTTTAAGACTTCACAACCCAATTTCCATAATATTTCTTTAAATTAACAATATTAAATGTTATTTTGAAAATGTACTTTATTTTTATAATATAACACAACCGTCTTAACTCGCTCTTCTAATTTTCATATTACCAAAATTAAAATGCCGTCGGCACATGTGGAAATGGAATATGTTGCCTCTTCGAAATTTTCATATAAATGAAAACTGCGCTGTTAAACTGCTGAAGAGACAGCTTCTAGCTTACCATATATGGCAAACTATGTAGTATTCTATATCAAGTAAGCAATGAGCAATGTAGAGTCTGCACAGGCAGAGATGCCACGTTATTATAATAAAAGTATTTTTGACAGTTGGTAACACTGTAAGGTTAACACCATCAAACATGTCAACACATTAATTATATTTATATGTTTTGAAATTTGAAATTTAAATACACGATGTTATGCTGATATTATGTTGTCGATTCAAAAGTCTTGTTTTAATGCGTTCTTCAATTCGAGTGGAACTGAGAGTACAAATACCGTCAAATGTTTGACAGCAAGTAAGTGGTCAACTTTTATATGGGAAAATGGAATTGTCGTTTTACTCTATCTTACTCGTAATTTTTCCTTATTTGCTCACCGTTTAGACCTACCCTGGACTACGACAAACATTTTAAAACCGAAGTCAGCTCAATCGGCCCAGCCGTTCTCGAGTTTTAATCAGACTAACGAACTACAATTCATTTTTATTTATATAGAAGATTATATAGATAGATTCTGCGATGAACATTAAGTTGCGGGGAATGTAATTGATTTTTTTCGCAACATTTTATGCCCTTCCCTCCGTAAACTGATATTCCCCTTAGCTAGACCTTGTGCGCACTTTGCTAACTTTACGGGCTAAAAATGTGCCCATCCCTGCCTTGGATGAAAAGTGTTAAAACACTAGAAGCTACTCTAGAGATACGATTTTCATCACTGAAATCCGCCAACTCAATGATTCAGTCCCTATTACTCTCATATTGAAGGTGGATTTTCAGAAACATTTCGTCACAGCGTATCGAAACATATCTCTGTGCGTCTGTGAAACAACGGCTTCTCAACTCCAAAGCTTTAATGCTGCTAAAATTGCAGCCAGGGTTAAGTGGCCAACCTTGAACAAATTGTTCGAGGGTAAATTGCGATGGCCAATTAAAAAGGGGCTTTAAATACCTGTACGCAATAGGTGATATAAATTTAACAGCCAAAGGTCGCGTTTTCAATTCCCTATCAAACCTATAGCCATTCGAAGTACGGGACGCATTTTTAAAGCAATTCCTCACACAGATGTGGAGGAAGTTTGCCACATAGCTCTGCAATTTGTGTGTTTTCTTCCTACCCAAGTATAGACAAATTCTTATTTTTTTCTAAAACTTCTATTTTATTATATATTTTTATTTTTTATAGACAGTTCTAATTGAAAAAGAGCTAAGATGTATCGGGTTAAAATCCTGACAACCTAATTCTATTATGTTGTCCTATCTTAAGTGCGAAATGTCTTTGGCTGTGCCCAACAGCTTGACCCATTCAGGCCGCCTAGTTAAAATAAAAAAAAACACAAACATTAACTATATTAAAAATGGAAACTAATAACTTATAGCTCAACTATTAACAAAGGAGGCGCCGCAAAATATTAAATCAAGACATTTTGATTTCTCTATTATTAATTAAACAAAAAATCGAGTTTTTAAGGTATCGCGTTTAGTTTTCAGAACATTTTTTTATAAGTATCATAGTAGAAATTGAAATAACGGAAATATTTTGTTTCGGGTTCTAATAAAAAATGGAAATATTTATTTTGAACTAAATTATACATCTTTGTATCGAATACTTACATATATAAATCAAGTTTTATAAATTTTGTTTTATATACGTCCACATTTTTTAAATAAAATTAAATAATCACACATTATATTTAAACATATATAATTGAAATATTAGGTCTACAACTTTGCTTCCGCCGGTTTTTTTTTTGTAAATTTAAGGCTTTATTGTATAAAAACGGTCCAAAAGTGTTTTCCCTTATTCCCTCAAAAAGCAATGCTTAATTAGCACACGAAATGCTTTATGATCCATTTTTTTGTAAACTAACACAAGTTGCTTTACAAAAATTCTAAATTTTTTTTAATACCTAATAGAAATTATATAGATGGTAGTAGTAGAGTAATAGTATTCTCTATGTATGTGTCAGCCTCAGTAAAGCGTGGACGGGTCCTCAGCCGCACTTTTCTTGGAATTAAAAAAGAAAAGCAAAATTTCCCGCAAATGTCGAGAATTCGGCTCAAAAAGTGACATTTTCAGTTGAGAATAAGTTTGGGATGCAAACAGATCTCTACAAATATTTTGTTGGGTTAATGTTGACACAAATGTCCAAGATCGATAGAAAACGATTTAATCGACCAGTGCTTGACCCTAGAGACATCTATTGGAAAACGGCGGAAGCAAAGTTGTAGACCTATAAATTTTAAAATTCCGCGATTTTATAATTTCGCGGAATTTTTTAATTGCACATTTTTTAAAAAATACGACCCTATTCACATTTCGTTTTCGTATTTCCACAAAAGTTTTCTAACATTTAATTTGTCGCACTAACATATGTATATTACCCCTTTATCCAAATATTTAATATCACTTATTTACATATACACTATTTTCAAGTATTAGACTCACCTGAGGATGGAGTCATGTGTAGAAGTTCACGCAAGTGAGGAAAGTTCTCTGATCGCCATTCACTTGGGAGTGGCCAGAAACGATTCTTTTACACATGGCTCAAGCAGCTCACTACTTCCGGTCTTTGACCAAGTATCCTCTGGGTAGCCTAAGAACATCCGTTCGAAGGCGAGCTAAAAGTGAAGGCGAAACATTCCCTACAAGGGTTGTGCGCTGGGTTTGGGACAGGACCACGTCCACACGTAAAACACCCCCAGTGAAGAGCTACTCAACCAGCCTCGGATGAGAGACCCCCCTTTTGATGACGACCATGGCAAACGAAATAAGGACTACGAATTGAGGGCATGCACCTGGAATGTCCGGTCCCTTAGTTGGGAAGGTGCCGCTGCCCAGCTGGTTGATGTCCTCGTAAAGACAAAGGCTGACATCACCGCCGTCCAAGAAATGCGATGGACGGGACAAGGACAGAGACGAGTAGGTCCTTGTGACATTTACTACAGTGGCCATATAAAGGAGTGCAAGTTTGGTGTGGGATTCGTGGTGGGAGAGAGACTCCGTCGCCGAGTACTATCATTCACTGCGGTGAATGAACGTCTAGCCACAATCCGCATCAAAGCGAGGTTCTTCAACATATCGCTGATTTGCGCCCACGCCCCGACGGAAGAGAAGGACGATGTGACCAAAGATGCCTTCTATGAGCGCTTGGAGCGCGCTTATGAGAGCTGCCCCCGCCACGATGTCAAAATCGTGCTTGGCGACTTTAACGCCAGGGTGGGCAGAGAAGGTATATTTGGCACTACGGTCGATAAATTCAGCCTCCACGACAGAAACATCCCCAAATGGGTTGAGGCTGATTGACTTCGCCAGGGCCGAAATATGGTTATCTGTAGTACTAGATTCCAGCATAAGAAGATTCATCAAGCTACCTGGCTGTCTCCGGATCGAAAAACTACCAAGCAGATCGATCATGTTGTGATAGACGGAAGACACGTCTCCAGTGTTTTAGATGTGCGTGCGCTCGAGGTCCTAACATCGACTCGGACCACTATCTTGTTGCAGCTAAGATTCGCACCCGCCTCTGTGCAAAACGCGCGCCACCAAACACTCGACGTCGAGAAGCTGCAATCACAACAGACAGCCGGAACGATTTTCTACTCGGCTTGCACTCCTGCTCTCTGAGAGCACTCGTCAACAACTCGGTATAAAGGGAACTGTGGGACGGCATTTCAAACTCCTTACGTACAGCTGCAACCGAAACCATTGGTTTTCGGAAAGTGCAAAAGAACAGCTGGTACGACGAGGAGTGCCGTGTCGCAGCGGAGAGAAAACAAGTTGCCTACCTCGCAACGTTACGATCGACCACTACACGTGCGGGATGGGATAGATACCGAGAGTTGAAGAGGGAAGCGAGACGCATTTGTAGACAGAAGAAGAAAGAGGCTGAAATGCGTGAGTACGAAGAGCTTGATAAGCTGGCCGACAGGGGTAATGCTCGAAAATTCTACGAAAAAATGCGGTGGCTTACGGAAGGTTTCAAGACCGGAGCGTATTCCTGTAGAACCCCCAAAGGTGATCTAGTCACTGATGCCCAAAGCATACTTAAATTATGGAGGGAACACTTCTCCAGCCTGCTGAATGGCAGTGAACGCACAACTGCACCAGGAGAAGGAGAACCCGATTCCCCAATCGATGACGATGGAGCAGACGTTCCATTACCCGACCATGAAGAGAAGTTCTGAATAGCAATTGCCCGCCTGAAGAACAACAAAGCGGCAGGGGCAGATGGATTGCCGGCCGAGCTATTCAAACACGGCGGCGAAGAACTGATAAGGTGCATGCATCAGCTTCTTTGTAAAATATGGTCGGACGAAAGCATGCCCAACGACTGGAATTTAAGTGTGCTATGCCCAATCCATAAAAAAGGAGAACCCACAATCTGCGCCAACTACCGTGGGATTAGCCTCCTCAACATCGCATATAAGGTTCTATCGAGCGTATTGTGTGAAAGATTAAAGCCCACCGTCAACAAACTGATTGGACCTTATCAGTGTGGCTTTAGACCTGGCAAATCAACAACCGACCAGATATTCATCATGCGCCAAATCTTGGAAAAGACCCGTGAAAGGAGAATCGACACACACCACCTCTTCGTCGATTTCAAAGCTGCTTTCGACAGCACGAAAAGGAGCTGCCTCTATGCCCCGATGTCTGAATTTGGTATCCCCGCAAAACTAATACGGCTGTGTAAACTGACGTTGAGTAACACCAAAAGCTCCGTCAGGATCGGGAAGGACCTCTCCGAGCCGTTCGATACCAAACGAGGTTTCAGACAAGGCGATTCCCTATCGTGCGACTTTTTCAACCTGCATTTGGAGAAAATAGTTCGAGCCGCAGAACTAAATAGAGAAGGTACCATCTTCTATAAGAGTGTACAGCTGTTGGCGTATGCCGATGATATTGATATCATCGGCCTCAACACCCGCGCCGTTAGTTCTGCTTTCTCCAGGTTGGACAAGGAAGCACAGAAAATGGGTCTGGCAGTGAACGAGGGCAAGACGAAATATCTCCTGTCATCAAACAAACAGTCGTCGCATTCGCGACTTGGCTCTCACGTCACTGTTGACAGTCATAACTTTGAAGTCGTAGATAATTTCGTCTATCTTGGAACCAGCGTAAACACCACCAACAATGTCAGCCTTGAAATCCAACGCAGGATTGCTCTTGCCAACAGGTGCTACTTCGGACTGAGTAGGCAATTGAGAAGCAAAGTCCTCTCTCGACAAACAAAAACCAAACTCTATAAGTCACTCATAATTCCCGTCCTGCTGTATGGTGCAGAGTCTTGAGTCGACGCTGCGAGTTTTCGAGAGAAAAGTTCTGCGAAAGATTTATGGTCCTTTGCGTGTTAGCCACGGCGAATACCGCATTCGATGGAACGATGAGCTGTACGAGATATACGACGACATCGACATAGTTCAGCGAATTAAAAGACAGCGGCTACGCTGGCTAGGTCATGTTGTCCGGATGGACGAAAACACTCCAGCTCTGAAAATATTCGACGCAGTACCCGCCGGGGGAAGCAGAGGAAGAGGAAGACCTCCACTCCGTTGGAAGGACCAAGTGGAGAAGGACCTGGCTTCGCTTGGAATATCCAATTGGCGCCACGTATCGAAAAGAAGAAACGACTGGCGCGCTGTTGTTAACTCGGCTACAATCGCTTAAGCGGTTTCTACGCCAATTAAGAAGAAGAAGAAGACTCACCTGGATATTTCTCCTTCCGATAGGAAGGGATAAAGCGGCAACCCCAAACTGCAACCAGCAACACATTTGCGAAATGGTATCCTGTTATATGATAAAACAATTACTAACACATTTTATACAAATCTCAACTTTGAAACTTTTTTCTACTTAAAAATATGTCCGTTTATATCACACAGTTGCACGAAACACATTGTTTTTTTAAGTAGTTACAAAAATATTCTTTAAATATTTTTAATAAAATAGGAAAGATTTACCAATATTTCGATACAATAAATAAAATTTTAATCAAAACTATGTACTATACTTTAGTCTTTATGAATTTTTATAATCGAAATATATTTGAAAATTTAAGAAAAACGTACTTAAAGCTGCATATCATAACACGGCAACACACTTTAGCGTTTTTAAGGCTTTTGGTCATTTTAGTAGTAGAATATTTAGGAGAACCTATAGTCTAAGAGCCCGTCACATCCAGATCTTCGTCATTTTATAAAAGCTGAAAGTTTGTTGAAGTATGCTTTGAACATAGGCAAGAACGAAGGCAAAATGTGAAATTCGAGTCATCGTGGCTTTGGGAGGTAGCGGGTGGGGCAGGTGCATAAAATAACAGCCAACTTTCGTTATTTTATAAAGCGTAATTTTTTAATATGCTATCCGGAATAACATTACAAACCAGACCAGACAGTTTCGACAGTTCGACGCTTTTAAAATATAAAGTTTTATTAAAGCATAATAATCATGTAAAGTGCATAAAATTTTTTTGTGTGTAAAAAAGTGATGGAAAAACAACATTTTTTTGGAAGAGACTTTAAAAAAGTTACATAATTTAAAATATAAGGACATTATTTTGCCTAGTGAATCTACGGATGGCTTTTATCACAGGGGTGCTACAAAACATTTACAGAATTAATGAAAAAATATTTTATCTCTGAATCGAACCGTTTAAAAAAATCCGTTGAAGCAGTGACACCACATCAAACAGAGACAGCATACCAAACAGAAAATGAAGTAAGTATATATCATACTCTCACCTATCGTTTTTACCTGAGTTAACCGTACAACCATTTTATTTACAGCCTTCACTAAGGGACATAGAATCTACAGGAGCATCAGTAGCTATAGAACCTCAACCTTCAACCTCGCAGGAAAATGTGACCGTGACCGAAGTAGAAGAAGCGGGTGTCAATATTTATAGCGATGGAAATGCTTGTTTTTTTGCAATAGAAAAAAGAAATTGCGATCAAAAATGTTGCTGACAAAATAATTTTAAATCACAAATAATATCGAAGGTTCGAGTTGAAGAAGAGTACAACGAACTGTTGAATCGTCTGGAAAATTTTTTAAGCCAAAAAGTATATTATCACACTGATTGCCGGATTAATTTTAATAATAAATTAAATAAAAAAAATCTGTGAAAAGTGATTGGCATCATCATCTGGAATTCCACCAGAAGGCTTTTACAGAAATTAGTAACATCATTGAAGAAGACGTCATCAAGCGAGGACTTTGCTATTTACTGATAAACCTGCACGAAATATATATTGATTATCTGGAAAAAGAATTAGCGGAAAATTCAATAGAAATGAATGTCACTTTTACAGCACACCATCTAGAAGAGAAATTAATGAAAATGTTCAGCAAGGACATTAAATTTTTTATGGTCCGGAACAAAAAAGTATTAGCACATAATTATCTCCAAGAAATAGATGAGAAAATTTTTGAAAATTTAGAAACAGATAATTTCTTACAAAAAGCAGCATTAATATTACGCAAGACAATATTAAAAATGAATAAGAAAAAATTGCCATCAAAAAAATATTTCAGCACACCATTTAAAGGCAGGTGAAGTTGAGATACCACAACAATTATTATACTTTTATACTATACTTTTTGATGGAACAAATCAACGACGGAAAAATAATAGAAAATATGTTCGCCACGTTCGCTCATACTCGTATTGTCAAGACGTTATTTACGGAGTGCATAATGGTCGAGTAAAGATGTCCAAACATATTATGCTGGGTATGACATTGAAGAGTTTAACTAGTAGTAGAAAGATTGTTGACATTGTTAATAGATATGGTCACTGCATTAGTTACAATGGTGTGAAAGAGCTGAAAAAATAAAAAAGCACAAAGACTTTTTTCTGGAGTGGCTTTTGACAATTTCGACCGTTTTGTTGAAACTACATGTGGTAAAGATGACTACAAATTGAAAATGAGAATCTGAAGGAACTGTTGAATAAAAACTTGATTTACAAACAGCAAAGTTTTAATGGCGAGTTTGGAAAAACTCAACAATTTTATTTGATTTATATAAATCTTATTCACCACTACTTACATTTATCACGAAGTATTCGAACAGGAGATTTCGAGCTTTTCAAGACAATACTGCCAAAAATTACAAACTTATTCTTCATTTGTAACCAGCAAAATTGTGGCCGATGGACTGTAAAATATGTTGACAATTTAATAAAAGTATCAGAAACCCATCCAGAATTATACGAAGGTTTTAAACAAGGCTTCTTCGGTATCAAAAGATCTCATCTGGTAAAGCAGCAACAGAACTTGTGGAAATATATCTTCTTAATATTGCAAAGAATGGGGATTATCTGAGGAAAACATTTATTTCTGAATGTGTCGTAGATATTAATCAATTTGAAAAATCTATTAAAAGACTACCTATGAATAATTTTTCAAAAGATTATGAGAAAAAAAGAAAATTCGTGTTGATGGTACAATACCAGAAGTTAAAATTCAGAGAGATCTGCTTGGACGTATGCTGGGAATATCCATGGATCATAATATAGATATTTTGAAAATAGGTTTTTGTCATTTTTTGTGTGTCGTTTTCTAGTGTGGGTCAATAGCAGGTCCCATTATCTCTTTTACGTTCTAGCGTTTCTGTTTTTTTTTTTTTTGCAATATCTTTTTATTTATTGAATCTGCTTTTTTTTTTAAAGCCTAAGAATCTATATATATATAAAAATCAATGCCACTTTCTTTGTAATTTCATCACTCATAAACGGCTGAACCGATTTTGCTGATTTATTTTTTTTGTTGTATTTGTTATTATTAGGAGAAGGTTCTTATGTCAGAAAAAATTACGAAAGTTGCCGGAAAATACCAAAAAACAGCCCTTTTCTTTTTCCCATACAAACGTTTTATTTTGTACATACATATGTATGTATGTAAGTAAAAATTATTGTTTGTTTGTTAGATTAGAACGGCAGGAACCAGTCCTCATGAAATCAGAAGTTGTTCGCTGTGGATCTGGAAAGGGTTAGATATAAAAAAAACCATATACTTTTCTTAAGGAAAAGTCGAAAAATTGGATATTTCCAAAAAATGACTTTTCATACAATTATTTTTTGTTTTGTTTTTCAATATTTTGATTTGTAAATTATTTGAATCGTTCAATTTCGGTCGCTTGCTTTTTTATTCCGGCTATTTAAAAGAATAATTATTGAAAATTGTTCAGTGAAAACTTTATGTGTGTTTCAAACGAAGTGATGATATAAGAAATTATTTTAAAAAAAATGCCGCCACGTCCAAAATCAAACATAGGTCGATGTACTCGAAATGCTCGGGGCGTGTTGTCACAAAGAGTATCACAAAGTGCAGTGCGACGTCCACGAAATAGATTTTCAGAAGCTCATCATGCAAGAAATCCAGCAAGACCTACGCGAATACGACGTCGTGTTTTGGAAGATATGTTCCGTGCTGCATTTGATTACGACCCTTCAATCGACTATAATGTACATGGATATATTGGAATGATGGATGTTATATGCCCACATTGTGAAGCGGCTAAATTCTCGGGTGAAACGGCTGGAATGTGTTGCGCTAACGGGAAAGTAAAATTGCTGGAATTTAAACCGCCTCCTGAACCATTACAATCATTAATTTTTGAGACATCACCAGAATCGAAACATTTTTTAAATCATATACAAAAATACAATTCGTCTTTTCAAATGACTTCTTTCGACGCTACAAAAATTATAAGAGATCAATTTATGCCAACATTTAAGGTGATTGCATGGAATATTTGATGGTTTTTTCAATGAACAGGGAAAAATTTATTTCTATAACATTGTATACATATTACAGATCCAAGGTAAAATTTATCACCTAGCGGGTTCATTGTTACCGCTCCCCGACGCTAACCATCAATTTTTACAAATATACATATTTCATCTTATATATAAAAATGAATCGCAAAATGTGTTGGTAAGCGCATAACTCAAAAACGCCTGGACCAATTTTGCCAATTCTTTTTTTAAAATGTTCGTTGAGGCTCAAGGATGGTTTTTACGGAAATTTCGAATAATTGGCGGGAAATTCCTAAAAAGAACCCTTTTATTTTTCCCATACAAGAATGCTGTTAGTAACGCCAATGCTCGAGAAGGGCTGAACCAATCTTGATGAAATTTTCAGAGGTTGTTCGCTGTGGATTGAGGAAAGTTTAGAAATAAAAAACCGTATGCCTTTCGTGAGGAAAAATCGGAAAATTGGACAATTCAAAAAAAAAGAACTTTTTTTCTAACAATTTTTTTTTTCAACTTTTTTCCTTTTGTTTTTCTATTATTTTAATTGTTCAAATTTGTCATTTGCTTTCTTTATTTCGGCTATTCAAAAAAAAATTTTGGAAATTATTCAGTGAAAGCATTATGTGTGTTTCACACAAAGTGACCAATTACAGATTGAACTTTGTTACGATGCCACGAAGAAGTCGCGCTAATAGTGGTCGGCGTTCTTTTTGGCATCAACATCCATTGGCAGCCAAAGGCACATTACCGAGTACTCCCATGATGCGATGACATACGTGCGGTCACTCAGCAAGCAATCGTCACGATCGTCTTGCTGTGACGACTTTTCAAACAACAGCTGTGATGTCTGATGGACTTTATCTTAAAGCAACGTATGGTATAAATGATGTACTTTGTGGAGGTGCAAAAAAAAAGGTTTGTCGCACGCACATATTCTGTTTTGGATGGTGGATTGGTGGCGGTGGTTACACCAGATAAAATTGATGAAATCATTTCTGCGGAAATTCCTGATCCAGAGGAAGACACAGACCTTGCGGACACTAGAATCCTTTTTCGGTTTGTATGTCAGCATTCAATTTAGAAGAGTGAATATCGAAGTTGACGACACATGGATCTTACTATATTCCCCACTATTTTTTAATTCACATTCAAAACTCATATCAATGTTGAGTATTGTAGTTTGGTGAAGCAACATGGCGGTTATTGGTCTTGAACGATACGGTCGATACGTGAACTGCACTAAAGCGCTTTGTAGGATATTTACTACTGAAATTAATGAACGTTTTCAACCCAGAGAATACGGTACAGCCAGGGGAAACACCGCCAGCAACAAAATTAACATTGACGAGTTTTTTTTCAACTTGCGTCAGTGATCCATTTGCGAGAACATTGCTCTATTCGGAAATATCTTGATATTTTACATGGAATGCATCGTCGAGGAAATAGCAGAAAGCAAGCCTAACCAGTAGTTGGAAATCCAGGTGTTTTCTCAACTAATGCATTAGGACGAATTTACACAATCCACCTGAAAAACGACGATTGCTTCTTTCTTCGGTTGATATTGATTACTGTACGCTGTTCAACTTCATTTGAGTCATTACGTAGTGTGAATGGTACGGTGTGTGCAACTTTTTGAGAATGTTTGCAATTACAATTGCTTGAACGTATTAATCACTGGAATCAAACGATGGACGATGCGATAGCTACTTCGAATACAAATGAAGATCGCACACTTTTCGCGATAATCATTTCGACATATCAGCCTTCACAGCCGCGTCAATTATGGGATACGTGCAATAATGATATAGCCGAAGACATTTTATAGTATATCGCTTTCGCTAAGAATTGGAAATGGGTCAATTCCGGTTAATACTTCCGATGGTTTGATATAAATTCCATCTGCCGTTTATCAGTTCACGAAAGATGAACTCAGCGCGAATGTTCGGACATTGGACAAATTATCGTAACTATGATTCCTTAAGTGCACGCACAATGTTAACTGACAAAAATACTGTTGTTGTTGACTTAAACTAAAAGATTCAAAGTCAAATTCTGAGAGACTTCCGCTCATACAAATCGATCGATCGTCTTGACAATGAAGAATTATCCAGTGGAGTTTCTAAATTCTCACTTCAAATTCGTCTCAAAGTAGGATCTGTCGTTATTATATTTCGCAAATTCGTGGCGAAAATGTGTAATAGAACCCGACTGATTGTGGTGCAGCTATCGAATACAAGGAGGAAGAATGTTTGATTCTGTTTCCAGTGAAAATTGAATTTAAGATGACAATCAACAGGACACAAGGATAGTCGCATAGTGTGTGGCATAAATTTGCAAACGCTATGTTTTACACACGGCCAGGTATACGAGGCGCGCTCACGAGTTGGAAAACCATCTTTCATACACAGGAACCGAAACCAAAAAATGTTTTATCAAGCTGCGTTACAATGAAAAAAAAAATAAAATTAAATGATAAATTCAAAATATATAATTTCACGCAGAACAACGGCTGCGGGGCCAGCTAGTAAGTTATAAAATCTGAAATATATTTAAAAACTAAACAAGCTCAAGCAAGTGTTTGAGCTGTTTTGGTGATACGTTGCTCCTTAGAACGCAGGCATATCTCTTCTTTTAAGGCGTGTTTGATTGCAGCAATGTACCAAAGCATTAGCCAAAGGGTTTGGGTGATCTCGGAGCTTAGATATATATTTAATTCCAATGTCTTCTACTTCTTTCTTTACCATAGAAATACCAAGGTCTTTATGGATATTTTCATTACGCATGTACCATGGTGAAGACGTGATTGTTCTAAGCATTTTTGATTGGAACCTTTGTATTATATCAATATTAGTTGCACAGGTCGTACCCCACAGTTGAATGCCATACATCCAAATCGGCTTTATGACCGCATTATATAAAAGCAGTTTGTTGTCTAGGCTAAATTTGGAGTTCTTATTTAAAAGCCAATTTAAATTTGCAGCTCTAATCTTTATACATGTTATTTTACTAGAGATGTGTTTTCTCCACGTGAGCCTTCTATCTAGGTGAATATGTAACTATAGCTATGTTGTCCGCAAAAGTTGAAGTTAATACATTATTAGCTGTTGGAAGATCTGCTGTATATATGATGTATAAAACACTGCCCTGGGATACACCAGCCCTTATCTGTCGTTCATCAGATATGAAATCCCCCTCTTTTACCATAAATTTTCTATTTTTTAAGTAAGACTCCAATGTTTTATACTATTCTAAAGGTATAATTTTTTTAATACAACTTATACAAAAGGCCTTCATGCCACACCTTATCAAACGCCTGAGCCACGTCTAGAAATAAAGCTTAACAGTACTCTCTGTGCTCAAATGCTTTTTTTATTTCGTTAGTAATTCTATTTATTTGCTCTATCGTGCTATGTTTTTCACGAAACCCGAATTGGTGCGTTGGTATTATATTATTTTCGTGGAGGAAAGGAGACATCTTTGATAGTAACACTTTTTCAAATATTTTAGAAATACAGGGTAGAAGACTGATTGGTCTGTATGAAGACGGCTGTATTAAGTCTTTCTCAGGCTTAAATATCAAGATAATCTGCGACTTTTTCTATGGAATTGGATAGTATCCGAGACTCAGCATAGCATTGAAGAGCAAAGAGAGCACCTCTGCAGTAATATTTGGTAACTCAATTAGCATTTTTGGGGTAATATTATCATATCCTGGTGACTTTTTTGGATTAAGTTCTTTTATGACTCTACTAATTTCAGAAGGTGAAGTGTTAAAAGACTCGAGTGACTCGTTAGCTGTGTTGGGTAAGCTGGACAGCTTAAAGTTGTTCTTTAGCAATTAGGTTGAAATACCTTTTCTAGGTGATTTGCATAACAATTAGCCTTTTCCTCATCGCTTCGAGCCCAATTTCCACACATGCCTAGTAAAGGCATGTTGGAGTCAGTTGGTGGCTTCATGGACTTTACGGCTTTCCAAAGAGAATTTTGCTTACTTGAATTTGGACACAGGTTCTTTATATACTTTTCAGTGGTGAATTCTTCCTCACGTTAAGTATTTTTTTTAATTTACGTACAGCTGATTTTAATTGAAGCTGAGTGGAAGGGGAGCGCTTTATCTGTCATTCTCGTCTTGCACGCCTTTTCTCATTTACAAGTTTTTCTATTTCTCTATTAGAGATTTTCCTGAAACGAAGCGGCTTAGAGCTTTCGCTTGCAGTTGCTAAGACAGCTGCGTTAGTTATTGTATCATTGAGTTCTCTTATGCTTTCGTCAATATCTTGTCCTGTATTTATTTTGTGCTCAATATTAATGCGTCTACTCACGTATTTTTTATATTTTAGCCGATTCGTTTTATAAGAAGTTAGAGACACTTTTGGATCAACGAATATAGGTTGTTCAGATATATTTATTAATACAGCAAAATCAATTAAATATGGTATTTTGTTACGATCACTAGGCAAATATGTCGGCTTACCAGGAGATATTATGTCAAGGTTATTGTGCCTATTTATAATAGTGTGATACAGCTGTCGTCCTTTCGGATTAATTAGTCGAGAGCCCCAGTACGTGTGCTTTGCATTGTAATCTCCACCTTCTAGAAATTTATGACCTAGTGTTCCAAAAAAGTCTTTGAATTGGATGTCTGTAACTTTAAGCCGAGGTGGGGAGTATATGGTCGTCAGATTTAAGTCCCCGCAGCGATTTTTTATAGTTATTGTTGTAGCTTGTAATTGCGCTTTGGCATAATATTCTAATGCGTGGTGATTTAACCGTTTTCTAACCAACACTACTGTTCCTCCATGTGTCTTTCCATCTGGGTGGTAGTGATGGGCGATGTTGTGACTTTTAAACAACACTGCTACATGTGACTGTGGCTTTGTAGTAGCTGTGATTTTAAACTGTGACTGTGACTGTAATAAAAGTTGTAACAGACAAAGGCCAATAAAGTTGAACAAAATTGTTTCCTTTTTTCATTTACGTACAATGTACATATTTATTAGAATGAACAGATATTAAAATAGTAAATTCATTTTTAGAAAATGAGCTAATATAAAATATGTATATACATAAGAGATAAAATTGAATATTGTTAAAAACAATTACATTAAATGGAAAAGAAGGCCAAAATATTATTTTTATAAATATTTTCCATTTGTATTCAAAACAACAATATTTCAGTATTCTTTTCGCTTAATCTTGACCGACGATCACTTACAATTTGCCCCGCTTTAGAAAAAATTCTTTCGCAAAGAACGGAGGAGGCTAAAACACAAATGCTTTTTTGCTAATTCTGCCATTTTGGGGTATCTGTATTTATTTTCAAGCCACCAATAAAATGGGTCGCAACTAGGGGAACCAGCCCATCATCCAAATAGCGCTGAATTTCCATAATGGCTTTGCTACTACGCTACTATGTGGTTTATGTTCATTAGCGTATTTTTCGAAAGACTCCATATTGAAACTGATTTTTCTACATTTTCTTCTGTTCATTCAGTCTGAAATGCATTTCTATTAGATAACGTTTCATAATTTTTTTTTTGTGTTATGTGCTGACGATTCATCAGTCAACGCCACTAATTTGAATCTGGGGTCGAGAAAAGTAGCTACCGTAAGTGTATCTAATAGACATCTAATAGACCATTTGCGATTGGTATTACCAGCGAACCTGTGCAATATATTTCACCACTAATGCTTACTGGAGCATCTCTATATGGTTTGCAAATTTTGCACAAGGCAGCAACAGTCGCTCACTCGTCGCTGGTTAAAATAGGTAAGTTTTTGTTTATAATTACCAAAGTACATTTCACCGCTTCCTCCAACTCCGAAATACGCTCCAACATTGCCAGTGTGGAGTTCCACCTCGCATCAACTTGTTGAATTAATTTTAGAGGTTCTTTACCGCTGTTGCGCTGGTAATTTTCAAACGCTTCATTCGCTAAAGTACTTTTCTTGAAGTGAGCAACTATTATTTTAACTTTATCAGTTATTTGTTCTAAAGTATGTGCACGAAAAAAACTGGTCACATAGAAACCCGCACAGCTTAGAAATTTCTAACGGTAAAATCAAAATTGAAATTTACACGCAAAGCTTACTATATTATCTTCATAATTGCATTATATTTTTTTTACAAAATATGGTTAGTGTAAAATTTGTCAGCAATGAATATACACGTTCGCGAATCGGTTTTGCGCTAAAAGCTGGAAAATCTAGGCATGTCTCACAGCGACATCGCTTAAGGGTTGTTCTTAAGGGGTACAGTGACTCCTTATCATTGAATAGAAAAGCCGGTATTGGTAGAAAACAAGGATTTGAATCTCCACTTATAGCAAAAAATGTGTTGACTTATTTGAAACGAAATCCTGGACTTTCAGTACGGGATGTCGCCAAAAAAGTGTAAATGTCCCCTTCATATGTTTAGAAAGTACGCAAACGAAATGGATTAGGTTGTTTCAAAGTGAATGCAGCACCAAACCGCAATGATAACCAACATGTTTTGGCAAAACGACGTGTTCGACAATTATATGAAAAGTTCATGCCTAATTTTAACCGCGTTGTAATGGACGATGGATCCTATGTAAACGCGGACTTTAAACAAATTCGAGGCCGACGATTTTACACAGCAAACAAAAGGGGAAATGTTTCTGATAAATTTAAAAATAAAATGCTTGACAAATTCCCAAAAAAATTTCTAGTATGGCAGCAGGTTTGCCAGTGTGGCTTTAAACGTGAACCTTTTATAGGCTATGGAACAATAAATCAAGAAATTTATGTTAATGAGTGCTTACAGAAACGCCTTTTGCCTTTAATTAAGCTTCATAAGGATCCTGTACTCTTTTGGTTTGATCTTGCGATATGTCATTACGGAAAAACGGCTTTAAAGTGGTACTAAGACAATAGAGTGGTCGTTGTTCCTAAAGAGGTGAACCCTCCGAATTGCCCAGAGCTCAGGCCGATTGAGACTTATTGGGCCATTATTAAAGCGAAACTGTTAAAGACGCAACATACGGTTAAAAATGAGAGGCAATTTAGAAATAAGTGGCGAAACGTCACTAAAGACTTCAATAAGAATTCTGTGCAAGCGCTTATGAAGGACATTAAGTCTAAATTACGATTATTCGCTTATAAAAAATATCCTGAATATTATATCTTGAATTCGTATAAATCTACATATAAACTATAACTTGTATAAATATTTTTGAAATTAAATAATAAACATAAGTTTTATAACGTTATACGTTCGACCAATTTTTTTCGTGCACATACTTTACTTAAAGAATGCGCAATCCTTCTTCTGCAATTAAATTGATTATGTTAGCCATACATCCAACCTAACTTATTAATTATGGCACTTTTTATGTTACTAGCATTATCCGAAACAGCTAGCAAGATTTTGTCGTTAATTTTCCAATCACTTACGATTTGTTGTATCGCCTCACCTAAGTTTTCAGCTGTATGATTCTGCTTTAGTTGGGATGACGATAAAAGTACTGATGTTAGTTCAAAATTTTCGGAGACATAATGTGTCGTTACAGCAAAGAAACTAAACGTGTTGTGGATGTCCAACAATCAGTGGTGACGCAAAACTTTTCCCCGGTCCTAATCATTTCTCGCACCTTATGTTTACATACCTCATACAATGATTTTGATTTAGGGCTGTTACAAATTTCCGAAAACCTTTGTCCTCAACTATGGAGAAAGGTTGCAAATCCACCGTAAAGAGCTGCAATAATTTGCTTGTAATTTCACTTTTTGATTTTAGCCGCGCGACATTTAAAAGCTTAGTTAGTGTTAAAGGCTTTGGAATTGCAGTCGAAGTTGATAGAATATCCTCTTTAAAAGTAACAGGCGCATTTTGCGGCGCTGGCGTAATTTCCGACTGCAAAAACATTTCCACAATACCAATTTGATATAACTTCAAAATTATGTTACCATTTCGAATTGAACAGCAGGATTCCTCTGTTCCATATGTTTTTTTTAAATTTGATGTTGACGTTTTATATGATATTTTGGATTTACATTTTTATTAATATATATTTATATATTATTATATTTTGGAACACATTTTGCGAAAACAGCATCCACCTCTTTAAAAAATTGCCACACATAACTCGTTTTGGTTCTTTTTGATACAGACATCTTTAAATTTTATTAAGTATTAGCAAAATCATTTGTAACCGTTTCGTACAAAAATTATTGTAAATAATCCGTTATTATTTAAGAAGCACATTTTTTAAGTCACAATAAATGTAATCTCTGAAGGTTTTTTTCAATATAAGGATACTCAATATAAACTATTTAAAGTAAACGAAAACATAAATCTAAAAATATTTCGTAACTTATATTTACAGTACTAATATATGTATATGTATATAGAATTGATGCAATTTTAAGATTAGAAATTTTATAATTGGCTTTACTACCGCATTGAGGTTTCTGTAATCAATTTAGTTTGTACATAAGTATTGCGCGTTTAAAGCTAAATTAAGTTATTTTTTATGTCTACCAATTTTTACTTATCTAAAATTGAAGAGAATTCATAGCTTTAATGAATATGAATTCATCACAGCCGCAATTTTTTATGTTACACTGTGAATGCTGTTTTGTCACAGTCGCAATTTCTCATGTTTCACTGTGAATGCTATTTTGTCACAGTCGCAATTTTTTATGTTTCACTGTGACTGCTACTTTGTTACAGTCGCAATTTTTCATGTGATACTGTGACTGTTACTTTGTTGAAGTTTCCCATGTGTTCGTTAATTCCAGTCACTGTTACTTTAGAAAACTTGTCACAGCTGTGACCAGTGATTTTTAAGTAGTAGTGACAAAATCACAGCTACTGAAATATTTTCCATCTCTACTGGGTGGTTTGTAACATAAAGTCTAAATCCCGGTATAAAGAAATTGTTTTTGTTCGTAAGATAAGTTTCTGACAATAGCATTACATCAATAGTAGTTTCATCCAGAAATCTAATAAGTTCCAATTTATGCTGGTTAACATCGTTAGCATTCCATAAACAATACACTCATTTTTTGCTTAAAAAAGCTTGCAACATTTGGTTTTCTGATTTAATTATCTCTTGAATCATATTTTGCATTGAAGCCATAAATTTTGTCAGACATTGGGTAAGGTTGAAAATCATAGTTTCAACGCTTACATTCGGTTGGTTTTGGGGCAATTGCATCTGTGCAGTATTGCCTTTCACCACGTTTGCATAACTCCCTTGTGTAGCATTGTCTTTAAGATTTACTGGTTTTGAAACATGGACGGGGATTTCAATATTTTCATTAGAAGGAATATTCAACATTTGGTTACGTCGTACTTGGATGCCCTGACCCAACTTCAATTTCAAATTTTTATATACGGGGCAACCCTTGTAGTTAGGAGTGTTCTTTATATACTTTTCAGTGTACATTTTGTAGTAGGATGTAAATCTTCACACACCACACAGACACTGTGTACCAGAGATAAAGAGATCCCCAACTCTCCTGTCACTGGAAATGTGAGAACCGCTCACCTACCGAACTTTGACAGTTGACTGGATTGGGTAGGTTTTGACGTTTTGTAATTGGAATGACTGGAACGGCCAGATTGAAGTTATACCAAAAATATATATATAGTTTCGTCATATATTAAAAGTCCAATATATAATAATTTGCAATCGTAATAAATGTTGGTTGTTTTAATTTAAAATGCCCAAAAACTCTTATTTTGTTCGATCTGGCCATAATGGAAAATGCTATAAAAAACGCTTATTTAGAGGCGCTCTCACACTGGAATAAGTTGGGCATTCCATTATCCCTGCTGTGTACAGTGCAATATGCTTTCGTGTGTCCATACTCTTGGCAGTTTGTACATTGTACTGGACTATTTCCTCAACGGTGATTCTGCGATGGAGATGATGCTTTAAATTGTAAATCGGGTGTATTTCATTTTTCTTTAGTTGGTTAGAATTTGGCATCAATTCTATTTTGAACATTGGTTGTGGGACTTTGTTCCTGTTAAAAATATTTACTACTGATTTAATGTTAAAGCCACCTTCTTCTAGTGCTTCTTTAACGTCGTTAGAGTCTACCGAAGACTCTATACCTTTTATGACAACAAAAAGGCCTTTTGAGCTCTGCAGTTGGTATGAGTAGTAATTATTGTTATTATTTGACAAGTATTTTACAACATCCATGAAACTTTATTCAGTGTATGTTTGAATTTTTGTTTCATCTACGTTACCTTTTTTAAAGGGTACTATGTGAAAATTCTTTGTGCCTGTTATTGCTTAGTTTTCGATTAGCTATCACAATTTAATAAAATTAACTTATAACTATAAATGGCACTGATCGGTATAAGTGTCTTTATAGCAATAAAACAACGTTTTCGGAGCATTTCACTTACTCCCTACAATAGTAAGAAAAGTACCTTAAAAAAAATTGTTTTTTTAGAATTTTTATAATTACCATAGAGATTTCAAATAACATCATTGATATTGTCTTTATAGCAATGAAATAAATGCTACATATTACTCATGGGATGTACCTCAAATGAAATTGCTAAAGTATGTTTTATTTCTCTAATTGTAAACTGATGCATAGAGAGAAATGGATTCATTGTTCGATGTCCTAAATCTATAACAGGTGGATTATATTCTTGAATAATGTTACAATGGTCTATTTGGTTCTGGAGGATAGATATTGGAAAATTATCCTTTAGGTTTTCTTCACATATGCATTTGCTTAGATTATTTTTACAATTTTTTATGTTAACATATATTTCTTGACATTTACTAATCATGGAGTTTGGCTAAATGAGTTAAGCTTCCCGCCTTCACGCGCCACTACACCACACAACACACCACTCACAAGCAACACTGGCACATACACCACACCTGAAGACAGCAGTTTCCCCACACACCACACATCCATTGGAAGCAGCAGAAAACACAACACACACACCAACTCACGCAGCTGCTAAACCACCACCGCCCAACGAGCAAAAAGCTTCGTCCTGGAAGTGAACACCCACTCCGATCAGGGAGTACATCCAGTTCATTTTTTTTTTACAAACATACATACACTGCCAAGCCTCCACTGGTATCCGACCAGGGAAAGTTTTATTATAACCTCTATCAGCCACCAATAAAATTGTAATCTCCTTTTAAGTGAAACATTGTGTTCTGAAACCTTCTTTCCGGAGTAAGGGAAAAAGTAAGTAAGTAAGTGGTAAATTATATAGAGTTCAATTCCAAACGTCCAGGTTTGTATGATAGTGCTATCTTACACGCTTTACATTGTTTATTGACTATTGTATATTTGTATACTAGTACAAATGTATCCTGTATTTTTAGGATGTGAGTTGTTGAGTGTTTTAACATATTAATCACTTTAACAGTAGCGTTTCAATAGAAGTGAGCATTGAATAAAAATTATGCTCAGAAAAAGAGTGGGATCCATTTCAAGGTCCCCTAATTTTGTAAAGCAAAAAATTCAACGGGAAGTATTTTATATCATTTCAAAGCACAGTATTTGGCATTTATTTTTTGAAGATTATCTCTTTCAACTGTTGGCCGCGGCTACATCTCAGATGGTTCATTCTTTGAGCCCAATTTTCGATGAGTCGTTCGAGCTTTTCGACTGGTAACTGGTAAATGACACGGGAAATATTTTTCTCCAAGGCCTTCATCAAAGTGGGATTAGCTCCATAGACTTTAGGCTCAATATATCCCCCCAGGAAAAAGTCGGACGGTGTTATATTACATGATCTTTATGGTCAATCGGCCGTCCCAAAACGTAAAATTATGTGTTCTTCGCAGTGTTCTCCCAAAAAATCCATTGATTGATGCGATGTGTAGAAAGTGGCGCCGTTATGTTGAAACCAAATGTTGCCGAGATCACGAGCTTTAATTTCAGGCATGAAATAGTCAGTTATCATGACACGATAACGGTCGCCATTGGCGTTTACGGTCTCACGGTCATCGTCTTTGAATCGATGATTCCACCGGCTAACAAACCGTACCAAACCGTTGTTTTTTCTAGATAAAATGCTAGCTCTTTCATCTCTACAAGTTACTCTTTGTCCAGAACGTACATACCCATTGAGCCAGAAATGGGCCTCATCGCTGAACAAAATTTGGCTCGAAAACGCCAGATCTTCTTAGAACTTATCAAGAGCCCATAAAGCGGAGCGATGTCAAAAAAGAGCCATTGAAAAAGTACCCCAACTTGGATCACCCGTTAATAGAAGGAGCATTTAAAGCAGTCAACTTAATTTCAGGCATAAAATAGTCGGTTATCATTGCATGATAACGGTAGCCATTGACGGTTACGTTGCTTACCGTTATAATTTTTGAAGAAATATGGACCGATGATTCCAACGGTCTACAAACAACACCAAACCATTGTTTTTTCTAGATCAAATGGCAGTGGGAGAGTGGGAAGTTCGAGCAGCTTCAGTTTCTGCACAAGCTTCATTTTGTGCGCATTAAATTTAAGAAATAGACGCGCCAAGTCGTTCCATACGTCAATCCGAGTTGTTGCGAACGGGGCCGAATCGACTTTCCACGGGCTTCGTGCACACTCTCAGCTACGACTGGTTTATTTTTTTCACTGCGTGGTCTATTTGGTCGAATATTTTCCAATAATGAATGCTAGGCCTCAAGAAGGGTGATGGGGTTGCAAATGGTTCGCTCAGTAGGCCGATTATGTTGATCATAAGTTTAGCGACAGTTTGGTTTACAGAGCGAAAATTTTGTAAAAAAAAGTTGAACAATTTGAAAACGTTATTCAATTTTACACGATGAAAAATCAAGAAATACTGAACTAGAACAGTATGACAGTTTCACCCATGATCTGTCAAAAAAAGGCTATTGAAAAAAGTATATCTACTTTGATCATTCATTAGAAACCTCACAAACCATACCATACCAGTCAAAATCACCATATTTATATTTAAAAAAAAAAGGCAGAAATAGCAGCAGGTGTGTAGAATTAGAGATAAAAAAGACTCCTTACTTACACAGAGTAGAATATTTGAGTAGAGTGCCTATTTGATATAAAAAATAAATTAACATTTTTTCACATCAAAATTATTGTATCAAATAATTTGAAAATGTATTGCGATGTCGGTTCACTGACGCAACAATTCGTCCAATGCTTATGTGGGCGTCGTGCATTCCAATTATCGTACCCCGCTCTTCATCCAATAATTCTGTGCCACGTGGCATTTTGACTAAATAACTATTCCAAAATGATAAATTATGTATCTACGCACTAGATTTAATACGTATAGCTTACATATTTTCCATTTTTTCCCCTTTAGTTAAAACACGAATTTATTATGCTGGCTGTTCAGCTGCCAGAGCACAAATAGATGAATTTGCACTTGTAATTATTTTCTATAGACAATACAAATCGCAATGCCATTTTCAATTAACGGTAATACAAATTAGTGCATACTGAAAAAAAATTCATCGTTATTAATTCACGAGATACACTAAAAAAATATTTGCACATATATGTAGGATTGATTCACAAATTGCCGTTTCTTTAGTTATGGTAATGTTTATTTAAAACATAAATTGCGAGTTTTATTATTTTATGTAACCTTATATGCACACATGCATGTGGAGTGGTCCGTGGTCGCCGGTGGTCTTGCGTGGTCTGTCCAATTGTCTGTCTTTAATTCGTCTTCGTACCTACTGTTTTGTTGTCATTCCGGTCCGTTCGCTGCTGTCACATCTGTTCTCTACACAGTGTTGCATTTCTGTTTCAGTCTTTCTGTTCGTTTACACAATCCTACATTCGGCTATCCTGACTGTTCATTCGGCCCCGAATGATGGGTTCCACTTCTCCATAAATTCAGCAATTGTCATCGTGCGTTTCGGTCCTTCATGATCACCGATCTTCTCGACTTCATGTCTTCCGTGTGCCATCTTCTTAACAATTCTATATGGCCCGATGAATTTTGCTTTAAGTCTCAATCCTGCTCCATACTGCGTTCGCTTGATGGCTACTAGCTCGTTTTTATTATAGTCGACCTCTGCTCTTCGCCTTTCGTTGAATGTTCTCCTACTTTCTTGCTGAATCCTAGCAATATTGTGTCGTGTCTCTTGACGAATTACCTCGCGTTCTCCATCAAGCTCTTCGATGGCTGATTCCTCCAGCAGTTCGAGTAAATGTGGTATTCCTTTCAATCGCATCTCAAGTCCAGTCATAATTCTAAAAGGTGATTGCCTGGTGCTTCTTGGCGGCGTTCTGTTGATTATTTGCTGCACACGATCCACGTGCTTGTACCAGTATCCCGAACTCTCGTTTCCCAACTTAGCTATCATCCGGATAATAATCTGATGCACGCGCTCTACTTGACCGTTTGCTCGTGGTACTACCGTAGCTATTAATAAATGCTGGATTTCCTCATCCTCGCAGTACTGTTTAAACAAATTCGACGTAAAGGCCGCGCCTCTGTCTGTTTCGACCCGCCTTGCATTTCTGAAAACGGCTGCTCTTTTCTTTAAGCATTCGACGACTGTATCAGCTCCTGTGTTTTTAGCTGGATATAGATAAACGAACTTTGAGAATGCGTCCACCATCACAAGGATGTAGTTATATGCCTTCCTTGTCGACTCCAGCGGCGCAACGTGATCGAGATGTAGTGTTCCCAAAGGCTTGTCCTCTTTACTAATGGGATTTAGGAAACCTTCTTTCTTTCCTAACTTCGTATCGTTGACGATACACTCTACGCAACTTCTTACAACCTTTGTCGCCTTCCTATTTAAATTTGGTACATAAAATGTTTTCTCTACTGCTTCTTCCGTTTTCTTGATGGAAAAGTGTCCTTGCCTATGTGCCATGTTGATGATTTCGTTTTCCATAACTGAGGGAACTACCAGGAGTTCTCTTGTTGAATCCTTATACAGTACTCCATGTCTGATATAAACGCCTTCGTAGTCGCTCTTTTCCAGAACCTTTAACACAGCTCGTACTTGCTTCAGCCGGTGGATTAGGGAATCTTCTATAATGAGACAAGAAACCCTACTCAACGCATCTACATGTCGCATTTTTGAACCGTTTCTAAGTTCTATCTCGTAGCAAAAGTCTTGTAGAAACATTGCCCAACGAGATACTCTTAATGGCACATCTCGTTTCCGCATCGTCATCGCGAATGCATTACAATCTGTTACTATCTTAAAACTTATCCCCAACAAATATACTCTCCACTTCTTAGTACTTCTATAATCGCTAGTACCTCGAGTCCGTACGAATGGTACTTTTCCTCTGCTGGTTTTGTCTTCCGACTCATGTATTGAACTGGATGGAACGCTTGATCGTCGAAATCCTTCTGAAGTAGCACTGCTCCGTACCCGGACATACAAGCGTCTGTATGTACCTCAGTCACTGCTTTCGGATTGTATAACATTACAATGCTGACTTCAACTTCTCTAATGCCTCCAACTGCTTGTCGCGCAACTCGAACTTGGCCTCTTTCCTGAGAAGATCCGACAGCGGTTTGGCTATTACAGCATATCCATCGACAAATCTTCTAAAGTATGATGTCAATCCCAGAAATCTCTGCAAAGCCTTCTGGTCATGTGACAATGGGAAATTCCTAATCGCTTTCGTTTTTACATCGGATGGTTTAATCGAACCGTCTTCTATAACATAGCCTAGAAAGTCTATTTTACTTATAAGGAACTGACATTTGTCCCATTTCATCCGCAAACCATATTCTTCAGCTCTTCATAGAACTCGTTCTAAACTGTGTACACCTTCAGTGTAATCCTTGGAGGGAATAACTAAATCGTGCATGTAAGCCACCACAGTATCGTTTTGTATAAGATCTCTAAATACTGCTGAAATAAATCTTGAAAAAACTGCCGGCGAATTCGATATACCAAAAGGCACGTATTGGAATTCGTATTGCCAGTTGTATGTAACGAATGCGGTGTACTTCCTTGAGGAAGGCTCCACTGGGACATGGAAAAATCCATTCCTAAGATCCAGTGTTGTAAAAACATTAGCACCCTGTAACTTTCCATAAAATCGTCGATATTTGGCATGGGGAAGTTATCGCGAACTATTTTTGTGTTTAATCGCCGATAATCGCAACACAAACGTTTCTTTCAATCTTTCTTCGAAACTAACACCACTGGTGACGCATAATTTGAATTACTGGGTTTAATGATCCCATCCTTCAACCACTTCTTAACTTATTCATCCATTTCTTGTCTGTCGGTGTATGACATCCATCTGGGATTTTCATATACTGGGGTATCATCTGAAAGTAAGATCTTTATTTCCACTGGGGAATTCGAATTGCTTGTAAGCTTATAATTCGCTACCATTCTTCTTACTATAGTTGCTTGCTCTTTGTTGAGGTGTGAACGATCGACTTCGTCCACAGGTACCTTCTCCATTCCAACGACCGTACACAGGGTTCCAAAGTCTTCGCACAGTTCAGCAATCCTGTTATCACCTTCATCAATTGGGTTGTTCCTAGCATCGGTGCCCATCTCCGCAGTCTCATGAACCAACTTCGAACTCGCTTCTGAAATCCTCTCTATCGGCTCCTTAGCCACAACAGCGCCCTCGCTCTCATTGTTTGCTACCTCCAAAGCCCTTCTATCACGGATTTTCTTACGACACTTCCTAACGGCTTCCATATACTGCTCCTCATCTTCATGCACAATTGTGCCCATGTTTACTTTCACATCAAACTTCTTAGGCTTTGCTGACCCAACACTGCGATCTTTCCTTACTGCTCCAGTATTCAATTCCTCCTTGCTCTGTGGCTTTTCCTCCACCTTCTTATGCCTGAACTCGGCGCCATCTTCAGTAACGAATAAATCGACTTGCCTCAGAACGTCGTTACCAATCACGAGCGCATATTTGATGTCTCGCTCTCTCACTACGTGAAATTTTACTTCCAACTTTGTGTTGTCTACCTCGATGGATGTGGTAAAGCTACCTATTGTTGTAAGTTTGCTGGTACCGATACTCATCAACTGTCGCTGTTCACTACTTAAGTCAACATCCAGACTTAGTATGTTTAACGTATTGTAACGTATAATACATAAGTCGCTACCTGTGTCGATTAATGCCGACGCAGATTTTCCGTTGAAACCTACGTCCTTAAAAATCAATCCACTCCGCTTCTCCGATTTTACGATTTCTCCTTCATCCGTCATATTATTGACGCTGCTTTGTTCCGGTTTAGGAGTTTTCCTTCCTGCCTTACAGTTAGCTGCACGATGACCCTCTTTACCGCAATTGTAACACGATGTCTTATTGCGTGGACAATTTCTCGCGAGATGTGATGAATCCCCGCAGACAAAACATTTCCTGCTAAATGGAACTGCTTTCTTGAAATCCTTGTTTGACGACGATGCTCTCTCCTGGTTCCCATTCACGGGTTGTGACTGACTGTAACGAATCTTCTCGTATACCTTGATCTGCTCCTTCAAATCCTGTATAGTTTTCGCCTGGTATAGGTTACTTTTGTTCGACCTTGAGTCCGGTATGCCTTCGATGAAATAATCTATTAGGCTTGAGTCATCTAGCTCTATTGGTTTCCCCAACTCCATTAAAACGTGTAAATATTCTCGAAGATCTTCCCCATGTCGCTTCCGACGACTACGTAAAGTACGGTGTACTTCAATCGATGATAATGCTACACCCAATTCCTGCCGCAGCGCTAGTTTTAGTGAACTCCAACTGCTTATTCCTTTCTGGCTTCTTATAAAAATCTTTGTCGCACCCTTCAACAGTTGTTTTGCGTAGATGAGTTTCTGCAGCTCGTTCCAATGCACTGCTGATACGTTTGCCTCAAAATCCTCAAGCCATTGTTCGAAACTTGGACGACCAGTTCCTTTAAACGAAGTCATTGAGTCCTCAACATATCGGGGAGTAAAGTTGTGGTATTCGACTCTAACCTCACGCACACTTCGTTGGCTTGCTACCTCTTCCACATCAGTTTCGGAACCGTCACTCACAGTCAGGCCGAAATGCTCCACCAGTCTGTCTTGTAGTGTCGCTTTCCGTCCAATAGTCGATAGCCCTAAATCGCCTAACCTTTCCTTCAGACCGTCAACAGTCAGCTCAAAAATTTCGTTGCGGTTCATAATTTACACTGTTGTACAAAAAATCTATAGCATTCTAAAAATCTTATTTTCAATAATAATATTTCCTTTTAGCTTGCGTTACAATATTCGCTTTTTCCGCATACAATTCTGATAACTTTTATGTTATTCAATTCGATCGCAACATCCGCGTTTACAATTTCCGTGTACAATTTTAATAACTTGTTTGTTAAACGAATTTTATTACAATATTTGTTTTAATCCTTCGCATACAGTTTTGAAATAAAATATTTTCTATAACTCGGATTTTATTACAATATCCGCATATCCGCATTTAACTTTCTTATATTCTTATATATCTCACGTAAGATTTTTTTTTTTTTTAATCGTATTTTAATTAATAAAAGTTTGTTGCGATATTCGCCATAAAGTTTCAGAAAATTTATACAAAAATATTCAATAACTTATTTTACGTTATTCAAAAACTGTACAATTATATATCAAAAGACTTAGCTGTTTCTCCATTGAAATGTAACGCCACCTCCAACGATGAACTGTACTTTACCGTACGCACTGTATATACCCACCGTTACTGCTGCTGTTACTGACGCTGATGCTGCTGCTACTGCTGGTGCTACTGCTCCTACTGCTGGTGCTGTTACTGCTACTGCTACTGCTGCTACAATTACGACTGCTGGTGCTGTTACTGCTACTGCTAAGGCTGCGTCTTCGCCGACGCTGCGCCTTGTTGCTAGCGCTCCTTTCGCCAGCTAGGCTTTGCCACTCGTCCGTTATGCGGTTTGGATACCGCAATTTTCGCGCACCACGGACCACTTGTATGAACGCGTTTAGAATATTACAAATTTTCACTTTAAATCGCACTTAAATCCCTTTTCTGACACCACTTGTAGGATTGATTCACAAATTGCCGTTTCTTTAGTTATTGTAATATTTATTTAAAATATAAATTGCGAGTTTTATTATTTTATGTAACCTTATATGCACACATGCATTTGGAGTGGTCTGTGGTCCTTAATTCGTCTTCGTACCTACTGTTTCGTTGTAATTCCGGTCCGTTCGCTGCTGTCACATCTGTTCTCTACACAGTGTTGCATTTCTGTTTCAGTCTTATTGTCCGTTTACGCAGCCTTCATATATGTAATTCTTTTACGAAGGTACGGTGCTTTATGCAAGAACTCTTGGAAAGAAGTCTTATTATTCCATAACGTTATAATCTTATGAGTAAAAGTATCAAACGACTATCAATAAAATCAGACAAATTAAAACCAGGTGATCCGACTCGGGTCTAACATTTAAAATGTCATTCAGAGAGTCTGAAATTAATGCGCTAATCAGGTTTGTAGTTAACACTGCCCTTACAAATCAAGCTCAAAATTTTGAACAAGAGTTAAAAGATGTAGAAAACGAATTTGCTAAAGCATTACTGACTGCACGCGAAGTAGAGGTATTTAAAGATGCTGAAATAATACCAGGCATACATTGCGATGAATCCCGTACACACGGTGTCACTAACAAGCAAAAACGAAGAGCTTAAAACGAGCACTTACGATGAGACAAACCGTCAGTGAAAATCAAGTGCTGAATACATAGAGGGCGACACGATATGACTGCACAACAGTGGACTGTAAAATTGCGTCGTGCTGCTACACGAACATTTGTAAGAACAACATTTTGTATGTACACAATTTCGTTGTTGCCATACTAATACCTTTCACTTCAATGAAATTTTAATATTTTGTTCAAAATGAAATTTTT
This sequence comes from Bactrocera tryoni, assembly GCF_016617805.1. Taxonomy (NCBI): domain Eukaryota; kingdom Metazoa; phylum Arthropoda; class Insecta; order Diptera; family Tephritidae; genus Bactrocera; species Bactrocera tryoni. The sequence goes on from NW_024395977.1 coordinate 22,646,357, forward strand.
TATGCAAAAAATAAGTAAATAGGTAAATTTATTTCTTTTAATTTATCAATTGTTATTACCAATGATATAGAAGAGCTATTTTATGCTTCTTTTTGTAAAATAACGTCACGTTTGTTAGAGCTTTGACTAATTTTATATTTAACATATTAGTGGCATCACTCCTCTCTACTGTCAACTCTATTGTCGTCTCTACTGTCGTTGGCAAATATAAAAATATTTTCACGTTAGCGAGATCGACAACTGACGGAATGCAGGCGTGTAGGTGTGCAGCTATCTAAATAATTGTGTCTTGAAGAACGTGTGTATTTAAATATTTGACAGATGTTGCTTGCAGTCTGTCGCGCTCATGTGTTCAGCACTTTAAAAATGAAATATTTCAAACACCAGAAGTCATAGGCCACAATATAAATTTTTATGTACCTCTCAAAGGAAAATCTCTTCTATCCGTATCGCACAAATATTTTAGATTCTATCTGGGAAACACTATAAATAAACACAGTTGTTTAAGACTAGTATTCATAACGCTGTTAGTTATGTTCTGGTTAAAAGAAAGTTCTTTACCATAAAGTTTTTTTATATTAACCTAAATTGCATTAAAAAATTAAATGGTAGTAGATACGCTTCTGTTTCGCAATATTTATTGCATGTAGAATTACAAAGCCAAGTTACTGTCGATATATCTAGTAGTAATAATTATTGTCAGCAGAGACAGGACGTTATTAGTTAAGAAGAAATGAAAAAATTTGGTGTTTATAGATTGTACGAACATAATGGCTGAGATTAAATCTATGGAGCATTCAACGCTCAAAGTTCCTTATGAAGTTTTAAACAAAAAATTTCGAGTCGCGCAGAAAAATCTTGATCGTGAATTGGACCAAATACAGCATTCTTCGAGGGATGTTGAAAACCTTATAACAAGAACTAAAATCTTACCAACAGTGGATGAAGTCGGTGCATTGGTAGGAAATGTGGTCGAGCGCATGCAGATATTAAAAAGGAAAGCCGGGGAAAGTTTACTGGACGAATTAAATGCGGGATTAGTATGCAAACGTAAAATACAACATTTGAGGGTGCTAGTTCCGCCCGATTCTAATGTGTGTTACGACGCTTGGCAAGCCTCAATAGACCAGTGGAAAAGGGTATGTTCTTTAATAGTAAGTTTTGAGGCTGGTATTTAGAATAGCATCCCCTATTTCGGGGTTCAAATGAGTATGTACGAATAGAGGATGTGCTCCAGATTAGGAATATATAGTATATATATACATATCTCGTTGCCGCTGTCTTAAATTAAAAAAAAATTCAACTATTTAAAATGCGTGTTTCTACGGTTTATAATGAATTTTAATTTTTATGTCGGCACAATTCCGATTTCTTTGGCGCCGCGAGTTGAAAGTACCATTGTAAAGAGGAAGTCCTCCTGATTAAAAAATATATGGGGTTATGGGTAACGCAAACGCTTAGTTTACGAGATATTCGACCTTTAAAAATTCCCAAAATTCGAACATTTCAACAAGCTATTTTACCACATTAAACACACTTTACTCACATTTTTCATTTCAAATTAATTAAATTAAACTATAAACTTTTAAGTAAATCCACATTTTACACTTTTAACAGTCTTTTTACCGAAGAAATCTTTATTTTAAAAATTATATTTTACACTCGTTATGAACATCATGTGTGTGCTAAAAATTACGACGAAATGGACCGCTGCCATGTGATAATAAGTAAATTCGCTGAAATGCCTTTTTTCCCAAAAATTCCTCTATCCATTCATGTGGGTATGTTCTTTATTTAATTTAATAAACAAATAAGTAATATTATATAGTAATATTATATAATAATAGGGTAAAATTTAGAATAGCATCCCAGGATTTCGGGAATAAAATGGGTATCAGTGGAAAGGTGACGCTCTCCAGATCACGAAAATATATATATATAGTTGCCGCTGACTTATAGTTTTAAAGATATTTGCATTTAAAGTTGAAAAATTGATAACTTTTACATTGGTAATTTGTATATTGTAGTTACTTTTCACTTATATTAATTAATTAAAATAAAGCTTTATTTACAACAAATATTAAAAAAAATTATTAATATTCAGAAACGTTATAGTGAAGTGTTAGTAAGTGAAAAGTGCATAATATAAGTGAAAAAGTAACTCACAATATACATACAAATTACCAATGTAAAAGTTATCTATTTTTCAACTTTAAATGCAAATATCTTTAAAACTATAAGTCAGCGACAACTATATATATATATATTTTCGTGATCTGGAGAACGTCACCTTTCCAGTGATACCCACTTTATTCCCGAAATCCGGGGATGCTATTCTAGATAGATAGATAGATAAATATTATGAGGTAATGCACCGCGACCTAGGGTCTATTGTGCCCTTTACGATATCACATGTCTTCCCAGAGTCCCAGCAGCCTGAATAGCTCTAGGAGTTTGCCGGGCGCTACTGAGGTGATGTGATCCCTGCTGATATAGATGGAATCCAGGGCCTTAAGCCTTTTTCCACAGATTGCTGTGCAATCCAGGATTAGGTGTGCTGGTGTTTCCTGTTCCAGGTCGCAGAACCGGCAATTAGCACAGGAGACTATGCCCATGTTGGACAAGTGCTTCCTGAGCCTGCAGTGCCCTGTGTAAATTGCGACGAAGAGACGGAATTTGTCACGGGGGAGGTGAATGAGTTCCTTGAACCTGGAGAGACTGTAACCCCCTAGTAGCAGTTTGGCGTGGCGCATGCCTGATGACTGTTGCCAATGCCACTCTCTCTCCGTTCTTTCCTCCGTGCGGAGCAGCTCCTTAAAAGTGTGGGATCCTACCGCTATGTATGGTTCTGGTCCCATCACCTTGGACGCTGCCGCAGCGTGGGCCAGTTCGTCGGCCTTCTCGTTTCCTTCTATTCCTTTGTGCCCTGGCACCCAAATTAGGTGCACCCGGTTGCACAAGGACAGGCGGTTTAGCCTTTCTATGCATTCCTCAACTAAAAGCGATTTGATCTCATACGATGAAATCGCTTTTAATGCCGCCTGGCTATCACTGAGAATAGCTATACGCTGGTTGCGATAGTTGCGGCTGAGGTTGACTTCAGCGCACTGACCTATGGCAAAAACTTCAGCCTGGAAGATACTTGGGAAGCAGCCCATTGGTATGGACAGCTTCGTACGCGGTCCCGCAATGCCTGCCCCAATACCCTCCGGTGTTTTTGAGCCATCAGTGTACCACTGAATGGTACTGTCTTCCAGCAGTCTTTCCAGTGTGGAATCGCTCCACTCCGTTTTGCTGCCGAGAGTAACTTTGAAATTTCTTTTGAAGTTTATTTTCTTCGTTGTGCCGTCCTTTGGGAGGAGGACTAGCGGTGTGCTTTCCGCCAGTGGGTCCATCTGTCTGGAGGACATTAACTTTCCTCTACCGCAGCCTCCTGCTGACATTAGCAGCATGGTGTGGTTTGCTGCTTGTTTTATCACCTGATGCAGCGGTGTGAAGCACAGACACAGGCGAGTCTTTGTAGCTTTGATAGTCTCCGGATCACCGAAGGCTGAGCTGCTTTGGTGGCCCAAGCCACCGCCCCATAGGTGACAATAGGTCTTACTATCATGGTATACAGCCATCTAATGATTCCTGGCTTACAGCCCCATGATCTGCCGGCCAGGCGTCTGCATACCATAAGTGCTCTGGTTGCTTTGGACAGCGTTAAGTCCAAATGCCTACTCCACCGTAGTGATGAGTCTAAAGTGAGGCCAAGGAATTTGACCTCTTTTGACATTTCCACCTCTGTGCCTCCTAATGTTAGGGACCTCAGGCCCGGAAGAGATCTCCGCCTAGTGAATGGGACTACGGTAGTTTTTGCTGGGTTGATGTTTAGCCCTACCGTGTTACACCATCCTTTCGCCAGGTTTAAGCCCCTTTGGACAATGTCACAGAGAGTGTTTTCAAATCTGCCTCTCGCCATTATGACGATTTCATCCGCGTACCCTTGACAGCGGATTCCATTGCTGGCGAGCAACTCGAGGAGTTCGTCTACTACCAAGCTCCATAGCAGAGGGATTAGTACTCCCCCCTGTGGGCAGCCCCTTGTGGTGCCAAGACGAATCTTGCTTTCCCCCACCGTTGTTTCCGCTACCCTAGTACGCAGAAGGGCTTCTATCCATCTGCATATTGGAGTGGTAACGTTCCTTCTCTCAAGTGCCTTGATCACGCTAGCGTGAGACGCATTGTCAAAGGCACCCTCAATGTCTAGGAAGGCGCAGATCGCAACCTCGCTGTTATCCAGCGAGTCCTGCAGCTCAGACATGAGTTGGTACAGAGCAGTGTTTGTGGATCTGCCCGCTCTGTACGCATGTTGCCCGGCATGTAGGGGTGCGTTCTTTAGCGCTTCCGCTCGAATGGGGTTATCTATTACTTTCTCCATCCCCTTTAGCAAGAAGGATGTGAGACTTATAGGCCGGAATGATTTGGCTTGCGAATAGTCTCTCCTCCCTACTTTGGGGATGAAGATTACTTTTGCAATTCTCCATGGTTCAGGGATATAAGACATAGCCAGGCTGTCTCTCATCAGCCCCAGCAGGTGCGGCAGGAGAGTATCCATACCTTGCTGCAGGAGGGCCGAGAAGACGCCGTCCACTCCCGGTGACTTATAGATTGAGAAGGAGGCCAGTGCCCATCTGACTGAGTCCGCAGTGAACAAATTCTTTGCAGTCAGCCAGTCTGAGCGGTTCGGCCTGCGTATGTCCGATGCTGGAGTTAGGTCGGCTTGAACCGTCTCCGGGAAGTGCGCCTGTAAGAGTGTTTCTGCCCTCTGCTCCGCGCTAGTCGTATAGGTCCCGTCCTGTCTCTTTAGGGATAATACTGTGTCCGTCTTACCTCTCGACAACGCCTTATGCAGTCGAGCTGCCTCCGGGGTCGAGGAGACGCTGTCACAGAATTTCCTGAAACTGTTTGTCTTGGCAAGCCTGATCTCCTTATTGTAAATTGTTAGGTGCCGTTTGTATTCTTCCCAGCTGCCTGTGCGCTTGGCTTTATTAAACAGCCTTCGCACCTTTTGTCTGAGAGCTGAGAGTTTACTAGACCACCAGGGGCACGTTTGTTTACTGGTGGTCGCTTTCAGTGGACAAGCATAATGATAGGCGTCCATAATGGACTTGTTTATTGCACTTAGTCTGCTCTCCAGTCCAATTGCGGAGGATCTACCATCTGCCTGCCTCACTCTGCTTATGCTTGAATATAGGGTTTCTTTGTAGACCCCCCAATTCGTGTTTCTAGGGTTTCGTGTCAAAAGTTTGTCTTCGACTTCTACCCTCAGAGCAAACCGAATGATCCTGTGATCTGACAATGAGGGCTCTTTTGACACCCGCCACTGTGAGATCAAGCCGTTCATGCCATCGTTGCTCAGGGTAATGTCCAGTACCTCCTTGCGAACCCTAGTTACAAAAGTGGGCTCGCAGCCTACATTCTCTATGTTTATATTATGACTAATTATAAATTCTAGAAGTGACTCACCCCTCACGTTGCAGTCCGTACTACCCCATTCCGTGTGATGCGCATTGGCATCGCAACCCAGGGTCAGGGGAAGTTTGTTGATCCTGCAGTACTCCACGAGATTAAGTATCGATGGGGACGAAGTCCAAGCCTTCCTTGTCCTTCACCTGTACCGCCACCAGATCTTGCGTTAGAAATTCTGAAATACAGAAAAAGTCTATATCGGCTCTAACGACTACACAAGAGCGGTGTCTCTCGCTAGAGAGATCCCAGATTACCTTGCTTCCTTTCGTGTTGAGGCCTCTTACCTCTCCTTTGACCACCCAAGGCTCTTGAATCAAGAGGATGCCCAGGTTATCCGAAATGAACCTATTCAAGATGACAGCCGAGGCTGCCGATGCGTGATGTAGGTTCACCTGAGCAACTTCTATGCCGTCGCTGGGGCTTATAATATGGGTTCGATGAGAGACAGGTCCTCGTCCCCGATCTCCTCATCAACCTGCATATCCAGCCCCTCCAGGAGCTCTTGGGTGGACGGCAGCTTGCCTTCTTGCTCCTTAGGGAGCTCATTGGTCATGTTTATATCCACGGCGGTGGTCACATCCATCTCGGCCGGGATGAGGTCGTTGGGGGACTCGTGCCGCTCCCCCGCAACCACCGCGGCAGTCGCCTCCTGCCCTGCTGAGCTGGCTGCGGATGAAGTCGGAGCTTTGGTCATCCCCGTCGCTGGTTCTTTCTCCGTCGTCGGCGTTGCTTTGGGCCTCCATGGCCTCATTATCACCCTGCCGAAGCGGAAGTTTAGCTTGAATCCCTTCTGCCTAATATATTTATAGGATTCGTCATCTACCGTTATGTTGAGGTTCCACCCTGAACCCACAACACTGCTTGATACGACCTTCCACGCCGTGGTTCTCAAGCCCACGTTTTGGTTTTTGACTAAACCAAGCGCGAAGTCGTAATTTTCGTCCGCACTTCTAGGGAAGAATACCGCCATACTGTGCAGTTGTGGTATATCCTCGCCTCTCTTAACACACAGGGCCGGGCCGTTCCAACCCACTAGCCTTGGCGTGGTCTCCGTGAGCCAGGTGGCAGACTTCTCATCCTGGCAGTCTACCAGCAGCATACCGCTCTTGAAAAAGATGCCATTAAAGGCGCCGGTGTACTCGTCACCCACGGACAATGCTTTCACCAAGCAGTTCTGGAGGGACGTCTGTTGTTCCGATCCTAGGGCCTCCGCCGGGTAGTTACGGGGCAACACTGCCATCCGGATGCTCTTCACGGCTTCTGAATACTTCCGGCTTACTACTCTCGTCGGCTGCTGGTTGGGGTTGGAGCCTTTTGCCCTGGCCTCCTGCGGTTTGTCCTCTCTAATTTTCTTGGACCTAGGTGGCTCCTGAGGAGTTATTTGGCCGCTTTTTCTTTTCTCCGTACGGTTAGGTGCCTCTTGGGGTGCCGGCCTAATTTCGCTTCGTCCCTCTGACAAAGCTGCTTTGGCTCGGCGCCGCCTTTGATTCCTACGTCTTGTTGCAGACGAACCGCTGCATTTTTAGGAGAGGGGTTGCTCCCCCTGCTCCTACTCAGAGCCCGCTTTTCAGCTGACTCCGGTGTCATGCCGTCCTGAAGGAATCTGAGGTACCACTTGAGAGTGGCCCCACTCATTCCCGCTTTTCGTGGGTCATCGTGACCTCCTGTGCGTCCTGGCTCCGGGGTACATGGGATGTTCCCTCGTTGCCGTCTTCTTTTGCGCTCGCTCCTTGATTCCACTTTCGTGAAACCACCCTCCTCTCCGCAGTCGATCCTGCTCGAGGGGGTTGTGGGGGCAGCGTTCGCGCGGTTCGCAGTGGTCACGATGGACGCACTACGTTGGGTGCCGCTGCAAGAGGGCATGTCGTCGTCGTCACGCGCGTGCTCCTCGAAGAGTGCTCGCTCTTCCGGCGACAGAGCATCCAGGAAGCTAAACTTCCGTTTAGCCCCCGGGCCACTCTTGCTTGCAGCGCTTGAGCAGCCGTGCGTTGTTGTTGTTGATGCTGCTGTTTCAGTTGTTGTCTTTGTTGCTGTTGTTAAGTTCTGTTTGTTTTTGTTGTTGTTTTCCATCTTTTTCGTACGACCGTTTGGCCCGTGGTGTGGGCCTCCCGGTCTATTCCTTTTGAAGGGGAAACTGAAAGGTCCGCCGCGCCAGAGCCCCTTGACGCGGTAAGGTCACCGTTACTTCCCAAGGCGGCCCGGTGTTGGGAAGGCTCCGTTAGAATACAGCCGAATTTACCTCCTGGCTGTAAATCATCCAATGGGCACGGGAGTCGCATAACACCCTGGATTAGGAGGTGGTAGCTCTTGGTCGCTGCACACATGCAGCCTCTGCCAGCCGCCAGGAGAGATGCTGTGTAGCATCGCCCCTGATGGCTGGGAGAAGCCGTACTGTGTTGCAGTTTAAGCCCCTGCACCGCGACAAGGTGCCTACCATTCGCAGAGGCAAAAAATAATATTATATCGGGTGATTTTTTAAGAGCTTGATAACTTTTTTTTTTAAAAAAAACGCATAAAATTTGCAAAATCTCATCGGTTCTTTATTTGAAACGTTAGATTGGTTCATGACATTTACTTTTTGAAGATAATTTAATTTAAATGTTGACCGCGGCTGCGTCTTAGGTGGTCCATTCGGAAAGTCAATTTTGGGCAACTTTTTCGAGCATTTCGGCCGGAATAGGCGAATTTCTTCGGAAATGTTGTCTTCCAAAGCTGGAATAGTTGCTGGCTTATTTCTGTAGACTTTAGACTTGACGTAGCCCCACAAAAAAATAGTCTAAAGGCGTTAAATCGCATGATCTTGGTGGCCAACTTACGGGTCCATTTCTTGAGATGAATTGTTCTCCGAAGTTTTCCCTCAAAATGGCCATAGAATCGCGAGCTGTGTGGCATGTAGCGCCATCTTGTTGAAACCACATGTCAACCAAGTTCAGTTCTTCCATTTTTGTCAACAAAAAGTTTGTTAGCATCGAACGATAGCGATCGCCATTCACCGTAACGTTGCGTCCAACAGCATCTTTGAAAAAATACGGTCCAATGATTCCACCAGCGTACAAACCACACCAAACAGTGCATTTTTCGGGATGCATGGGCAGTTGGCCACCAAGATCATGCGATTTAACGCCTTTAGACTATTTTTTGTTGGGCTACGTCAAGTCTAAAGTCTACAGAAATAAGCCAAGAACTATTCCAGCTTTGGAAGACAACATTTCCGAAGAAATTCGGGCTATTCCGGCCGAAATGCTCGAAAAAGTTGCCCAAAATTGGACTTTCCGAATGGACCACCTAAGACGCAGCCGCGGGCAACATTTAAATGAAATTATCTTCAAAAAGTAAATGTCATGAACCAATCTAACGTTTCAAATAAAGAACCGATGAGATTTTGCAAATTTTATGCGTTTTTTTTTTAAAAAAAGTTATCAAGCTCTTAAAAAATCACCCGATATAATAGTATTATATATATTGTCACCTAATATACAAATTAACGCAAAAATAAATTGAAAGCGCTGACAGATATAATAACCAAAATTTAACCATTTTATAACGAAAACTCAAATTTTGTTTCAATATCAGTGCAAGATAAAATTAAAAAAATATAACCACTTTATAACGAAACTCAATATATTTTTTTTATTTTAACGGGGAAAGGAGTACTATGCGAAAGTACTTCAGTCACCCCGGGTATTCGCTCGACCAGGGTTATTTTTTTAAAGCGCGGCCGAAGGCCGCCAACGCAGAAAGGAGTACTACGCGAAAGTACTTAAGTGACATAAATCACATATTACACATATACATACATACATATGTAGACAGAATTTATTTTTAGTTAATATAGAAAAAAGAATCACGCGAAAAAGCAAACAAAGAAAAATTGTTAAAAATCCTACATATTTGCTGTTTAAGATGTGACAAGGCTTGTTTTCCTCATAATTGTAAACTAACCTTTTCAACGATGAGTGTGCTAAGTGATCTTTAAATTAATAAATTTAGGTAAAATATAGCAAAATAAAAGAGAAATGTGAACTTATTTTAATGTTTAGAGTCTATATTTAAATATACGGAGTGAAAAACGTGAAAAAATTTAGTGAAACATATAGAAATACCATGTGTTATTAGTGCAAATTTTTGAACTTTTAATAGTGAATATTTTAAAAAATAAAAGTTATTTTTATATTATTTTTGGATATATCTTCCCTGGAGAAGCTCCCCTATCCGCACATATCTCATTTATACGGAAATTCGATTTTTTTACTCCTCCGCCAAAGTAATTGGAATCGTGCCCGATCATGAATTAAGTGTGTGAAGTTGTGAAATATTTGTTTTGTAAAATTGGTAGAGACATGAAAGAAAAATGTGCACCAATTCTTTAAATTTAATTTGGAGGAGAGCAAGTAAATTTGTAATGTTTGCGGTATTAAATTGTCCGGCAATCATTCAACTAAAGACGGCATTAAACAACGAAACATATCGACATTTTCAATGAGTGGAACAATTCTGGATATTCAAAATTGACTCAATGTGAAGAAAACCGAAGAATATCGTATCAAACGAGCGGAAAAGCAATTGTTTCTTCTTTGATTAAAATGGTAACCACGGACGGAAAACCATTTATATTTATAGACAGTGAAGGGTTAAAAGAAATAATGGATCCAATATATAATGCACTTGGAATGAACCCTGTATCGTCTCGAAATATTATTAATTCTGTGTCAGTCGAAGAGCAGTTTGTCAAAGAAAACATAAGGACACTTGCGAAGGGAAAGCTGGTGTCGCTGAAAATCGATGTTGCCACCAGAATGGATAAAGCCATTCTAGGAATAAATTTGCAAATGATCCACGCAAGCCTGGCCAAAACCGAAATTATTGTAAAGACTTTGGGAATGATTGAGCTCGGGGAATCTCACACTGGAATATATATGAAGAAAAAAAGGGTCGGCTTTAGTATACCATCCCACGATTTCAGGGTTAAAAGTGGTATGGTTGGATAGTGCTGATGCTCCAGATTAAGAATATATATAATTATTGCCGCCGCAAACTTATAGTTTTCGAGATATTTGCATTTAAAGTTGAAAATTTTGCAAATTTAATTTTGCAATTTCTCGACTTTTGGCAATACTTATTATTTGACAACACGGAACACTTATTGTTATTGTGCGTGTAGTAATATTTATGTAAAATATAAAATGCTTATTTTAAGCAAATATCTAAAATATTAATAAAAAATAAATATGTAGAAATATTGTAGTGAATTGTAAGTGTATAAAAAGTACATAATACGGAAGAAAAACTAACCATAAGTCGAGAAATTGCAAAATTAAATTTGCAAAATTTTCAACTTTAAATGCAAATATCTCGAAAACTATAAGTTTGCGGCGGCAATAATTATATATATTCTTAATCTGGAGCATCAGCACTATCCAACCATACCACTTTTAACACTGAAATCGTGGGATGGTATTCTAAAGTTTCCCCCGAAAAAAATTCTAGAAATCTGAGATGATTATGGAATATCACTATGTAAATCAAATCTAAAGGTAAAAATTGAACTGCATACAATTTTTAAAATATGTGTTTTTTCATATTCATGCACACAGCGTTACGTCTGATAATGGGCGAAACATGATAAAAGCCGTCCAAGTGTTAAATGATGCGGCAGAGGAATTCCTTTTTGAAGAAGACATAGAAAGTGAGAATCTGAATGAATTTGATTCTATTGAACTTGCTAATACGAGTATACACCTTGTGAGATGTGCAGCACACACTCTGCAACTGTGCGTATTCGATGTGAACAAAACAAAGGAGATCGCCGATAAAATATGTGCCTGTCGCATATTATGCAAATCGCTGCGCACAGAAACATATAGGTAAGTAATGATAAGTTATATACATATATATGTATATATTATATACATATATATATATACATAAATATATATTTATATTTATATATATATTATATACATATATATATACATAAATATATATTTATATATATATACAGTCTTCCACAAAACTGAAGGTACAGTGAATTTGGATTTGCGAATTGTATTGCTTTGCAGGTGTTTTTCATTCAAACGCCAAATAACGAAAATGTTATTATGACTAGTAGTAGTACTTTTTAATTTTTATGAAATTAACCATTTCGGCAACCTTGATCAGCGGGGAGATTACGTTTTTGTTGGCAACTCTTTACTGACGTTCCACAAAAGTCTTGGTACACCTGATGCAAACGCGCTTTTATTAGTAAAAAGGGGAATCCCACAATTCAATATTATTGCTGTGAATTAAAAGCTGCAGTCTGGTACTTTTAATATTGTATTCGTGTTCTTTGAGTGTTATTTGTTATAAAAATCAAATAAAAATAAAAGAAGTTATGGGCCGAAAAGAATTAACAATTAGAGAACGGGAAATCATAATTGATCTACATGTTAGGCAAGGTAAATCTTATTCACAAATATCTGAGCTTGTATCGCGTAGTCGGTCATCAGCCCAAAAAGTGGTTAACCGATATAATAAGGAAAAAAGAGTTGAAAATGCACCCAGGACTGGCCGCCCGCCCAAACTGAATGATACTGACAAGAGGAAAATTTTGCGTATAGTAAAAGAAAACCCATTTGTAAGCTGCAGAAAAATTAGTGATGACCTTGCTGTTTACGACAACAAACAGGTTAGTGCAGAAACTGTGCGAAGAGCTGTCGTAGAGAATGGATTTTCATCTAGAACGCCCAGGAAGAAGCCGCTTGTGAGTGCCACAAACAAAGAAAAGCGTATAACATTCGCAAAGACATATTGTGACAAGCCTGTGGAGTTTTGGGACAAAATTTTATTCTCAGATGAGTCTAGGTTTTGCATATGTGACGTAAATGGGCATAAAAGGGTCTGGCGCAGAGTAGGAGAAGCGCTCAATCCAAAGAATACGGTTAAAACCATTAAACATGGAGGCGGTGGCGTTATGGTGTGGGAGTGCATGGCAGCTGCGAGGGTAGGAAACCTGGTTTTTGTCGAAAATAATATGGACCAGAATACATATTTGGATATTCTACGAAATAATATGAAGCAGAGTGCTCTTACCCCGCGTTCTTACCCCACCTCAAAGCCCTGATTTAAACCCCATTGAGCATCTTTGGTATGAACTTGAGACTAGAATTAGAAAAAGAAATATTTCAAGCAAGGCGCAGCTTAAGGAGGTTATGTTAGAGGAGTAGAACAACATTAGCAGCGAGCTCACCAAAAAATTGGTGCATTCAATGCCTAAAAGGTTGAAATCAGAAATAAAAACTAAAGGATATCCTACAAAATACTGAAATAGGTGAGGTTTGAATAGAAAGCAATGCCATAACTACAATTTATATATATTTTCTTTAGGTGTACCTTGACTTTTGTGGACTCAATATAATGGCTTATCACCATATTGGCAACATTTTCTTTTCTTATATACTGAATTTTGGTTTTGTTTTTACATGGATTCAAAGTTTATTTGTTATTGTAGAAAATACGTTAAGAAAATTTTTCTTTTATTTGATTAATAAAAGCAGATCACACTGTTTTCAAAAATTTACTTGCTGTACCTTCACTTTTGTGGAAGACTGTATATATACATACTATTTCTAAAATCTATGCAGACATGTCTTAATTGAGAATGAAAAAAACATACCATCGCTCGACGTTGCTACAAGGTGGAATTCAACATATTTAATGCTAAAAAAAATTATTTGACTTAAAGGATATCCTAGCAACGCAGTCTTATATTTGTGTAGATGCCGATTGGGATTAGGTCGAGATGTACATTGACGCTTTCAGTGATACATACTAGGCAACCTTAAAGCTACAAGACAAAGATTTAGTTTATAGTGAATTCTTCGTGGTGTTGGTTTTTCATTGGGGTGAGCTTTTTACGTGGCGGGTCCCAAACCCAGCGCACAACCCTATGCAGGGGTGTTTCGCCTTCTCACTTTAGCTCACCTTTGAACGGATGTTCTTAGGCTACCCAGAGGATACTTGGTCAAAAACCGGAAGTCGTGAGCTGCTTGAGTCATATGTAAAAGAATCGTTTCTGGCCACTCCCAAGTGAATGGCGATCAGAGAACTTTCCTCACTTGCGTGAACTTCTACACATGACCCCATCCTCTGGCTCGACGAACAAAAGCCAAACTCTATAAGTCGCTCATAATTCCCGTCCTGCTATATGGTGCAGAGGCTTGGACGTTGTCAACAACTGATGAGTCGATGTTGCGAGTTTTCGAGAGAAAAGTTCTGCGAAAGATTTATGGTACTTTGCGCGTTGGCCACGGCGAATATCGCATTCGATGGAACGATGAGCTGTACGAGATATACGACGACATTGACATAGTTCAGCGAATTAAAAGACAGCGGCTACGCTGGCTAGGTCATGTTGTCCGAATGGACGAAAACACTCCAGCTCTGAAAGTATTCGACGCTGTAACCGCCGGGGGAAGCAGAGGAAGAGGAAGACCTCCACTCCGTTGGAAGGACCAAGTGGAGAAGGACCTGGCTACCCTTGGAATATCCAATTGGCGCCACGTAGCGAAAAGGAGAAACGACTGGCGCGCTGTTGTTAACTCGGCTATAATCGCGTAAGCGGTGTCTACGCCAATTAAGAAGAAGAAGAAGAATTCTTCGTGGAACTAAAATTGAAATGCGAGAATAACCACAATTTATTAAAAAAAAAAAACTATCGGCACAGATAAAAATAAGAGAAAAAAATTGTTAGAAAATGATGCATTGTTGGCAGCGATTTACATGAATCCTCGGGTAAATTGTATGTTGTCGAACTATCAGAAATCGTTAGCAAAGGCTAATTTAAAAAAAAATAGCTTTTCGTTTATTTGAGTTGAAAGAAGTAAGCTGTATGTCGGAGAATGTTTGAAATTTGGGTCCTGTTTTGTTTATGTTTTAGTTTTGAAAAACTATGATAATAATTAAAATTGTCTTCGTCAAAAACTAATACTTGTACTAAACTAAAATCCAAGAAACATTTCATACTTATTATCGCTTTATTATTTAAGGCACAAACACGAAATGTTTCAGCGCTCGAAACTCCTGTGCGTGAAGAGATGTTTGCTTCCCCTGTCTCGTCAATTCTTTCAACCCCATCCTCATCTGAAGAGAAGTCGCTGTTCTCGGCATTTTTGGACGATTTGCAGACAGTGTTAGAAAGCAAAAAAGGATCTGTTTCTGCAAAACTTGTCAAAATTTATGCTGACATCGAAAACTTCGACGTAACATTTGGTCGCTTGCCATTAAATTCAAATATATTGGAATTTTTTAATGATTTGCAGCTTAAGATTCCGCATATACATAAGTGCACTAGCGCAGGTTGTGCTGGCTACACCTGCAACGCAAGTGTATTTTATAATAAGTGAACGAAGAAGTTCGATTAGTGCAGAAAATCTAAACGCCTTACTAGTTATAAAGCTTAACACATAATATCTAAAAAATATTACAAAAAAAATATATATAATATATACATATAAAAATGCAAAAAAAATTTAAAAACATCATTGTCTGAAACTTTTTTTTTCTGTTTGATAGCATTTTATTATATGGAATATGGAATCTAAATGAAACTTGTTAACAAAAATATTTGACATTAAAATTAAATTGTTCTATTAAACAAATTATATTATTTCTTTTTTACAACAACAAAAGTAAATGTGACGACCGTTTGCGTTGAGTTTTTCGGTCAATCGGGCTTTTTTGCTGATTCTCTTTGTGCGAGCGTTTCTCGTTTCACTCTTTACGCACTGCTCATTGAAAGAGCGAAATACAAGAGCTCAACGAAAAGCGCTCAACAGAAAATATAAATGAAGACAGGAAGAGTCTCATGCTCAGAGCAAGAGAGTATGAACTTTTTCGGTTGTGCTCGCAACGAGAGCACAAGGAGAAAAACGGTCGACAGTTATTTCCCAGCTATGTTAAAATTAATTATAAATCGGAGAAACACACGTTTTAAATAGTTGAATTTTTGAACTTTAAATGCAAATATTTCAGAAACCATAAGTCAGCGGCAACTATATAGTATATATATTTATTATTATTATTATTATTATTTATCCTCTATCCGTACATACCCATTTTAACCCCGAAATAGAGCATGCTATTCTAAATCCCAGCCAATTTAACAACTAAGTAATATTAAACAATATTATTACGTAATAAAATACTTAGATTTCGACCAGGGCGGCTGAAGGCGGAAGTTATTCAATCACTCTGGGATTGTTTTGCCCAGGATTGAATAAAATTAGTTTTGCCCAATTTAATACCAAACAAATGTGTTGAACCGAATTGGTGAAGTGTCGCGAATTTTTAGAACTTTAAATGCAAATATCTCAAGAACTATAAGTCAGTGGAAACTATATACATATGTAGATATGTATGTATGTATATATGCATATATATTTTCTTGATCTGGAGGACTTCCTCTATTGTACATACCCAGTTTACCAAAAAAAATTTATTTACAGCTAATCTCGCAAAAAAATCACAACCTTAAACGCAAACGCTTTACTCAATACTTTTCTGATGTCAGGGTGTGCTATATAGAATGCCAGCTGTAATTAAAAACTTTTATGAACAAGTAAGGAAGGGCTAAGTTCGGGTGTCACCGAACATTTTATATTCTCGCATGATAAAGAGATAATCGAGATTTCATTATACGTAATTTACATATTTTTCAAATACCGTATTTTTGTAAAGTTTTATTCTGCTATCATCATTGGTTCCTAATGTATATACTTGTACTATACAGATAAGGCATCAGATGGAATTCAAAATAGCGTTATATTGGAAGAAGACGTGGTTGTGAACCGATTTCACCCATATTTCGTACATGTCATCAGGGTGTTAAGAAAATATTATATACCGAATTTCATTGAAATCGGTCTAGTAGTTCCTGAGATATGGTTTTTGGTCCATAAGTGGGCGACGCCACCCCCATTTTCAATTTTAAAAAAAAGCCTGGGTGCAGCTTCTTTATGCAATTTCTTCCGTAAAATTTAGTGTTTCTGACGTTTTTTGTTAGTCGGTTAACGCACTTTTAGTGATTTTCAACATAACCTTTGTATGGGAGGTGGGCGTGGTTATTATCCGATTTCTTCCATTTTTGAACTGTATATAGAAATGCCTGAAGGAAACGACTCTATAGAATTTGGTTAACATAGCTATAGTAGTGTCCGAGATACATGTACAAAAAACTTAGTAGGGGGCGGGGCCACGCCCACTTTTCCAAAAAAATTACTTCCAACTATGCCCCTCCCTAATGCGATCCTTTGTGCCAAATTTCACTTTAATATCTTTATTTATGGCTTAGTTATGACGCTTTATAGGTTTTCGGTTTCCGCCATTTTGTGGGCGTGGCAGTGTGCCGATTTTGCCCATCTTCGAACTTAACCTTCTTATGGAGCCAAGGAAGGCGTGTACCAAGTTTCATCATGATATCTCAATTTTTACTCAAGTTACAGCTTGCACGGACGGACGGACGGACAGACAGACATCCGGATTTCGACTCTACTCGTCACCCTGATCACTTTGGTATATAACCCTATATCTGACTCTTTTAGTTTTAGGACTTACAAACAACCGTTATGTGAACAAAACTATAATACTCTCCTTAGCAACATTGTTGCGAGAGTATAAAAAGGGCATAGTTCTTTGAAACCCACCAGTGCCACCAGTGTATATGGTATGACACAAAGTGATTGGTAGCACTGAGTAGAGTTTATTAGAGTTTAAAACTCTGGAAATTTATTCCAATCTTGGAAATATTTATGATTCAGTTCCATGCAGCAATTGAAACTCAAATGGTTCGATTGCACACAAATGATTGCATTGCTACGGGAATCGTGGCAGAGATAAAGAGATGTCCAACTCCTCTCTCACTGGAAGTGAGATAGTAATTGCTAAACGTCGAAACCTACTGAACTTTGACAGCTAATCGAGTTCAGTAGGTTTTGACGTTTAGCAATTGAAAACGAGCGATGGCCAGATTGAAATCTTAGCAAAAAAAATGTAAACGGAGGGATTTGTTGCTGCCGGTCAAGATCGCTAATAAAAAATGTAAAACAATGAAAATCAAAGAAACTGCGAAATTTAAATATATTTCATGAAACGTTTGCAAATTTGATGCATAGTATAATAAAATTTCAATTACAAATGATTAAAAACATTTATTTATTGAGAACTAAGAGGCTCACTTTATTAAGTATTGAAAGATAAAAAGTCAGTTGTTTTAATATACCATAAAATCATATAAAAGAATTTAAGTCGTTTCGTCATGTATTAAAAGTCCAATATATAATAATTTGTAATCGTAATAAATGTTGGGTATTTTAATTTAAATACCCAAAAGCTCTTATTTTGTTCGATCTGGCCATAATGGAAAATGTTATAAAAACGCTAATTTTGAAGCGCTCTCACACTGGAATAAGTTGGACATCCCTTTATTCCTGATATCGGTTTTTTTCGTCAACAAATAGAGAGCCGAAGATATTTCATTGCATCCTCGCTTACTGAGAGTAAAAACGTTCATATTTTTCCCGAAAGGAGGATTTTTCATAAAAAAAAATCAAACGGACCTACATATGTTAAAAATCTCAACAGAGAAATTTTAATATGTTTATTCTTTTTCATATTATACAATAAATATTTGGTTTTGTTAATAATATTTGATCACAGTAAGTGTAACAATTTTTCGAAATAGAGTACACCATACAATTCACTACAAAGACTTTACATACAAAATACAAAAAAAGAGTGGTGTATTGGTGGTCAAGTTGAACGTTCACAAGTACTATGCTATCGAAATTTCGACTAGCTTAGCAAGTGAAAACAAAACCGCTTCTGGCGAAGAATTATTTAATGCGGTACGACAGTATAATAAAGTATACGTTCAACTACAGATTACAAACCAGAAAACACATTCTTCAATTGAGAAAAGTATCCGGAAAAAGAAGATATTTTACTAACAAATCAAGAAAAAGTATTGCATTACCACAATAATGATAGAAATAAGAAATATAAGTTTGGTAATATAATTTATTCCTGAACAGAAAGACGGAACCCCAGACTGACCTGTGTAGTGTATTTATCGGAAGACATACACTTTTTGTACCATGTAGCCAATTTAACGACTACACTTACACCGTTCGAAAATATTATAAGGAATTACTATAATGCAAATCCGAATGAAGAAGAAGCTATTTTTGTCAGTAAAACAGATTAAAATCATTAAATCCTACAAACTACAGGGCACGACCTTCACTAAACTTTTTAGGCTCTATTATAAAATTCGTCACAAGGGTATCAAACAATGACGATTTAATAGAAATAAAAACAGACTTAAATTATTTAATACAAAACAATAACAAAAACAAAAATATTAATTCTTCGTTTGATAAACTATCCGGAATAAGATCAGGAACCGCTCAGAGTCGTGCCCAAAAATGGTAAAGGTTTTTAATTTTGATTTCTAGTTCCCATTCAGAATAGTCTTGAATCGGTGAAAATGAAAATCGAGAGCAGTATCATATCACTGTCACTCTCCAAAATATACTTGGTATATAAAATATCCCAGCGGGATATGGTAGACATTGGTAAGCGAGCAGGTAAACGATGCAGCATGATTGTATCGCTTACTCCGACCGATGAAAATTAACACGGCGATGTCCTACGAAAAGTAACCGATCACCTATTTCGCTTACCGTAGGGACGAAGAATTCTTCGATGCCAAAGTAAACGAAGAATTCTTTGATGCCGAAGTAAACGAAGAATTCTTCGATGCCACAGTTAACGATGAATTCTTCAATGCCAAAGTTAACAAATAATTCTTCTTTGCCAAGGTCAATAGTAGAATAGAAAAATTTGCTTTATTTGTGAAAGTGCATGTATATATTTCGTTATGAAAATAAGTATTTATGTATAAAAAGGAATGGGTGTCTTTTAAGCTACGATATTCAGAGAAACGGCCTTTGGCGAGTCTGAAGCTTTTTTGAATTTTGTGATCATACGGTGAAACCTTCTACTTTTCCACATTTTACAAAAAAATTTTAAACTGTATGTAATTATAAATTTTCATCAATGGTAAAAACACGAAAAACTCATCAAATAGTATTGATTGATTCAATACGAGGAATGCACTGCGACCTTTGGTCTATTGTGCCCTCTCCTAACTTACATAGACTCACCTAGCCCCAGCGCATTGATGAAGTTCAATAGACTTCCGGGCGCTAGTGAGGCTATGCGATCCCTATCTGCAAACATTGATCCAAGGGCCTTAGTCCTGCGTCTACAGACTGCTGTGTAGTCAATCAGCAGCTGCTCCGGGGTTTCAGGCTCCAAGTCTCAGAACCGGCAGTTAACGCAAGACGATAGGCCCATGTTGTACAGGTGCCTATTCAATTTGCAGTGACCGGTATTCCACGCGACCAGTAGCCTGAGTTTGTTCCTGGGGAGGTTTATTATAACCTTGAACCTCCTCAAATTGTATCCTCCCATTAGCAGCTTGGCATGTCTCATACCGCGCGTTTGCCGCCAATGCTCCTTCCTGCCCACTCCTTCTTCCTTGCGAAGTAGCTCCTTTATGGTGTGTGGACCTACCCCAATAAAGGGTTCTGGTCCCACCATCTTGGTGGAGGCTGCGGAGCGGGCTAGCTCATCCGCCAGTTCAATACCGGCTATACCTCTGTGACCAGGCACCCAGATTAGGTGTACCTGGTTACGTTCTGCAAGGCTGTTTAGCCTTTCCCTGCACTCCTGCACTAATAGCGATTTGATTTCGTAGGAAGAGATCGCTTTTAGCGCCGCTTGACTATCGCTGAGAATGGCTATTCTCTCATTGCGATAGTTGCGATGGAGGTTCATTTCTATACACCGACTTATGGCAAAAACTTCTGCCTGGAAAATGCTTGGGAACTCTCCCATGGGTATGGAGAGCTTAGTGCGTGGGCCCGCGATCTCTGCACCGATTCCCTCCGACATTTTCGAGCCATCGGTTGTAACGAAGCTTTTTCTGCCCCTGCTTCTTACAAGTATAAATTGCTGAGGAATCGCCGTGTCCAGGGTTCGTTACAATAAATTTGTAAATATTGGGGCTCTTCTGCGAATCGTACTTTATTTCATTCAACTTATATTAATTGTCTCCTGCGTTGTACTGTCGTCGCCCGAGGACGACGCTGTCAGGGCAACGGTTCTGTGTGGCCCGTTAGGGCAATACCGTTTCCCGCTCTGTTGCGCTCCTGGGTGCTAGACGACTTGCTGCTCTGTACCACGACGATCACACTCGGCTACTTCTGCCGGCGCTCGCGTTGGCTTCGCTGTCACTATTCTTTGGCGTACGTTCACGCTCCCGTTCTACGACGACTACGCTCGACTATTTCTGCCGGCGCTCGTGTAGCCTTCAATAAGGGTGTCCAGGCGTACACGTTGACACTCCTCTGTTATGACGACAGCGCCCGGCTATTTCTGCCAGCGCTCTTGTAAACTTCGATGACGATGTCCGGGCATATACGTTGACGCTCGCGTGCTACGACGACTACGCTCGGCTACTTCTGCCGGCGCTTGTGTATGCTTCAATGACGCTGTCCTGATGTACACGTTGACACTCGCGTGCTACGACGACTACGTTCGGCTACTTCTGCCGACGCTCGTGTAGGCTTCAATAACGGTGTACTGGTATACACGTTTAGGCTCCTCTGCTACGCTGGAGAGGTCCTTTTAACCACTTTTGCCGCGTAGAGATTCCGGATCACGGAAGACTGCGTTAGCGACCGCGATGTTAAAGGTTGAGTTGGTCAGAGGATAAACTCACTACCAAGCTCACCCTTAACAGACGGCGTTCACAAGTCAAGGTACTAAGACTAACCAGAGGATAAACTCACTGCGTAGTCTGATGCAAACGTGCGTACGCTGTCACAGTCCCCTGCTGACTCTCTGATCATCGGTCACCTAACTCCCCAGCAAGCCTGTGCTGCGTGCTAAAACATTCGCAACATGTTGCGTTGGGATGACTTGTGTTGCTGGGACGGCGTATGTTGCTGGCAGTGGCGTGGTTTTACCGCTGCGTATGCATGCTTGTTGTTGTTTTATCTGCTTGTCTGATTTCTCCGTCTTCGTGGTATCCCGCTGTATTGCTTGCGTGGCGTGGTTTTACAGCTGCGTATGCATTGTTGTTGTCATTGTCTACTTCGGAGAGTTTAGCATTCTGTACAAAATTCAATTCATTCCATTGTTAATTTACAATGGTTATTTAAATTAGAAAAAAAAATTGTTAACTTACAATGGTTATTTGATATAGAAAAAAAAATTCTAAGACTTACGCCTATAAGTATATATACATTTGTATTTACAATGGTCATTTGGCTTAAAAAAGAAAAATTCTAAGACTTAAGTATATGTATACTTTGTATCTTTTTTTTTTTGCTGGTTTCAAGTTTTTTTTCCCAATAAATTTCACTTCAATTTTTTTTTAACTAACTGCAGTTGAAATTTTTTTTCTCTCTGTTTTTTCATATAAATTCAGTTTTTTTTTGTTTTTTTTTTTTACGCTGCTACGGAAGTGTTGTACAACTTCAATTCGCTGATGTTCACTGTTTTCTCCTTGTCGCTGTCGATCTTTCGAACATGTACGATAACTGGTGAAATGTATCTAATGATTTTATAAGGACCGTCGTACTTCGGGGCTAACTTTGCGGCGAAACCGTCCGCGGCTTTAGAAAGGTGATGTTCCTTCGCGAGAACTAGCTCTCCGATCGCGGGGGTCCATTTTCTACGCCTCAGATTATAATGGCGGGCTTGGTCCGTAGACGCTCTCTCCATGTTTTGTCGAACGATTCTGAAGTCTTCCTGCATCCTGTTGTATTTTTCTTCAGCGGTCGTGGGCATCATACCTGTGCCGATATTAACTGCGTCGAAGAGGGCCTTTGGCAGTCGCGGTTCTCGTCCTTGTACGAGAAGGCCGAGATGCTGGAATTTACTGCAAGCTCGATCTCTGGGAGAAAATCGTCCCATTGCTGGTGTCGAGTTTTGCTGAGTTGTGCGATAATGCGTTTGATCGTACGGTTTACCCTTTCCGTGGGATTCTCTTGAGGGGTATAAGGTGCGGTGAATTGCTGGCGCACCCCTAATTCCTTTAGATAACGTTGCCATAGTGTACTAGTATATTGAACTCCATTGTCCGAAATAAGGATCTTCGGAACACCAAATCTTGCGAGGATTCTTTCTCTAAATGCGCGACGAAGTCCTTCAGTTGTAGCGCGCCTCATGGGGACAACCCACTTGCTGAAGCGGTCGAAAAACACCAGTAGCATTGTTTTGCCATGGGTTGATCGCGGTAAGGGTCCGATAAAGTCGGTGCAAACTGTGGCAAACGGTTCTTGTGCCACCTGTGAAAGCATCTTCCCTGCTGGTCTCTGCTGTCCTTCGTTGTATTTCTGGCAGGACTCACACTGGCGTACGTACTGGCTAATGTCGCGGTACATTCCTGGCTAGTAATATCGATTGGCGACACGGGCTACTGTCCGACGTATGCCCATTAGGCATATAACTTTTTACAATTTTTGCAAATATGAAAAACGGCATACCATAGTCGAATAGAGAATAAAAAAGTATGAACTCCATTATTTTTTTTTTTTTGCGAAATTGCAAAAAAGTTTCCGCGCAAAACGAAATTACTTCTTTATCAGAACTGCTGAAAAAAAAAAAGTTTTGTACACTGTGCACGTTTTTCTTCATAATAATAGATATTTATTTAACTTATAATCTTCCTATTATTCCAAACGCCTTTTAATGGACCTAAGGGAAGTGTCACACCCACCCCAAACTAATTTTTCTTCAGAAAATTCTGATTCAATATAATAATAACACAGCTGTGCGTGTGTGTGTGTGGTGTTGTCACTCGCCTACAAAATTTTTTCAAATCCTTTTCATTGCCCGCTCCACAGTATATTGGTTGTCAACATCATGTGCTAGATTTGTTGTTAAAACGTCATGGATGAGCTTTTAGAGGGAAAAACATCAGCGCCCAATATTTCATACAATTTTATTCCAAATTTATTAGAAAATTACGATGATCTAAAAAAAGAGTATGAACAAAATAAAGAGTGTATTAAGGTTAAAAGCATTAAATGGCAAAATGACATGCAATACTTATATGAATTGGTCGAATCTTTTAAATACTTCGAGAAAAATGAACGTTTTCCCTACATACAATTTAAAGCAATACCAGCACTCAGTAATGCTCGTTGGAATTCTAAAGCTATTTTGGCACTTTAGCCTTTATACTTATTCCTGAATATCGTTTGCAATTATATCCTATTTGTATGTTTGTGTGCGGTGCTTGTAGCGAAATCTGGTTTTCCGATCATACTTTCAACAAAAATAATTTCGCCACACTACAGAAATCATTGGCCGGCTTCACAAAAGCAAATGAATGTTTTCTCAGACATTGGGTAAATAAACCATCAGCTATTAAGGAAGTTCAGCGAAGTAACATCTGCGCAGAGCGTGCAATTAAAATTGTGCAAGACATTTTACCATTCTGTAAATCATCACATACTTTAAACTTAAAACTTATTTCATGTAACAATTGACCAATATGTAAAAATAAAGATATTAAAATAAGTTTTTAAAAAATTTGGATTTTTTTTAGAAATCCATTTTTGCGCGGAACGTTTTTGAACCGAAATCACCTAAAAAAGTGATATTCATTACTTGTACAATATTTGCCACCACGTGGTGGTATGCCAAATTTTTCGTCAAAATTTGTTATATGCCTAATGCCCATGTGTCCGGCACTAGGTATATCGTGGTTCTCTTGTAACACCCTTACGCGGAGGAGTTTAGGCACACATAACTTCCAGGCTACCGCCTCCTTTCCATGTAATCCGCGTACTTCTCTGGATTTGCGCGAACTTCCTCTACTCGCTTTCGCCACCATTTACATTGTGGAGCCATCGTCGTCGCTTGCCTTATGGTCTCTAGCGGCTGTCGGGACAGTGCGTCTGCTACTTGGTTGAGTTTCCCTTTACGATACTCGATGTCGAAGGTATGCTGCTGTAATTCTAAAGCCCATCGTGCTATACGACCGGAAGGGCAAAGCGGCGATACCAGGAGGCTATCCCAAGATATTGACGAACTTCCTTCACGTTAGTTTGGGGGGCTTCAGTTCCTGGATTGCTGCAACTTTCTCGGGATCGGTGTGGATGCCTTTGTCACTGATCACATGACCTAAATATCGGAGTTCCTTCTTGAAAATTTCGCACTTTTCAGGGTTAATTCGAAGGTTGTTCTGCTGTAGTCTCTGCAGTACCTTTCGTAAATTTTTTATGTGTTCCTCGAATGTAGAGCCTATGACGATTATATCGTCAAGGTAGGCGAAGGCGTGTGGTTCCATCTCAGGGCCTATGACCTGGTCGAGTACTCTCTGGAACGTCGCTGGTGCCGAATGTAAGCCGAATGGCATGACGCGCCATTTAAATAGGCCACGCCCAGGTATGGTAAAGGCCGTATATGGGCGGCTGCCTTGCTCCAAAGGTATCTGCCAGTAGCCGTTCTTGAGGTCCAGACTACTAATGTACCTTGCTCTTCGTAACTTGTTAAGTATATGTTGTATCCTAGGTAAGGGGTATGCGTCGGGTACAGATCGTGCGTTGAGTTGCCGATAATCCAGGCATAACCGCCACTTACCGTTCTTCTTCCTGGCCAATACAATCGGCGCGCTGTGTGGGCTGTGAGACGGCTCGATACATCCCTTCGACAACAGCTTGTCGATCTCGGCGTTTATAATGGCCTGCATCGCTGGGTTCCTTGGAAAATATCGTTGCTTGATAGTGATCTTATGCTCCGCCACGGTCGTTACTCCACTTATGCTTTCGAATTTTCGAAGTTCCTCGTCTAGGAAGTCACGAATGCGGGCCGCTTCGTTTCTTTGGTTGGCGGTCGACGAAGTCTCGAGTCGATTCACCTTCCTGCACTTAAGCTTGCGTCTTCTTTTTCTCTTCATCCTGCGCTTTAGCAGGCGTGTGTCTGGCGTATTCAGGGTCACGTTGCTTACGGCTTCTGATGACATGGTGCGGGAGGCCGTTGATTGCTGACCATCTGACGCTTTTAGCACTACCTGATGACCTCCGCAGGATACTATAGCTCTCATGTCCCCAGTGTATCCAATCCGAGTAGGACGTCATCAATCGCTCCGGGCATCACGTGTAACACTGCCTTTAGCGATGTCTGCCCGAGTTGAATATTGAACTCCACGGCGTCGAAAATCTTGCTGGTGGTGCCATCGGCCATTTGTATTTCGATAGCCACGGTCACCTTCTTACCATTCCCGGTTGCATCCACATGTTCCGCAACTCGTGGTGATACGAAACTTTTCGAAGCGCCAGTGTCAATGACGGCTTCTGCCGGTTCTCCGCCAAGCGTGATTAAGGCGTATAATCGCCCTCGTTCCTGATGCATAATTACTGGTGGTTCGGCGCTGAGTTCCGTGGGTCCGCCGGGCCTTGTCTTTGGCGAAACCCTTGGTCGTTTCCCTGTTGATGACAACATTCTTTGGTTAGCACATCTGCTCGGCCACACTCCCTGCAAAATAACTTCTTGGGATTACGGCATCTGCTAGCATAGTGCCCTTCCTGGCCACATCTCAAGCATATATTTCCCGGCCTAAAGGCTCTGCTCGTAGATGGTTGCTGGCGATGCGCATCTACCGTAGTGTTATGTTGTGGAGGACGTGATAACGGCCTACTTGCATTCCTTACCTCGTGGTCACCTATGATGTGTCTCGTCATCTCGCGTCGTGGTGGTTCCATTCCTCGTCGTTGCCCTTCGTACTCTTCTGCCAGTGTGATGAGTTCGGCTAGCGTCTCGAAATCTCGCCGCCGAATGTAAAGCAGATAATCGGTGTGACTATTCCGAAAAATCCTTTCCAGTCGCTCCTCCGGATTATACCCAGCGTGTCGCATTAAGTTCTGCATAGCCAGAAGGTAGTCTTTATATTTTTCTCGCACGTGTTGTCTTCGTTGCCGTATGTTATCTTCGAGGCGTTCGAAGTAACGTGCTGGTAAGAAGAAGCGCAGAAAGTCCTTTTTGAAGGTTGTCCAACTCTCCCAATGTTCGTTATTGTTGCGATACCATTGGAGAGCGGACCGCACAGTAATTCGGGCATGGTTCTCGGAAGGATGTCCAAATTTATCATGTACACTTCGGAGAGCTCTTCTAATCTCTCAACGAACGCTAGTGGATCTCGCCCACCGTCATATTTCACGGACCACTTCCTCACCTGGTCGATTATGGGTGCGAATGTGACAATATGGTTCTGTTGAAGTAACCTGTTTATTGGTGGTGGTTGCAACCGTGATGATTATGCGAAAGTGCTCCCGGTCCCTCTGTCTCGATCGGGTGGTAATGTTGTCTTCTGATCGCCTTCGTCTCGTGAAGCGATCTCAATTGTTTTGTATGCAGCTTCCATCTTTAAAAATTTTTCCTCTATTTCGGGGTCTTCGTGCGCCTTGGCTGCCAGTATAGTTATGCGCTTACGAATCTCCCGCGTGGTGCCTATGTGGTTAACTCCCAGACTCTGCGCGAAGGAGATTAGTTGCTCCTTGGACACGTTGTCTAACCACATAAGATCTGCCATTTCCGTGTTAAATATCTTCCTGATATTATAGCTGGGGGGCTCCTACGGCGTGATTTGGCCGCTCTTACGCTTTGCCGCTTGAGCGTACGTGTCCGAGGGAGCTGCCCTACCACCGCCACGCTTTGCTGACAATGTAGCACTGAGCGGGCCACGGTTGCTGGCTCTACCATCTTGCGCACGAGCTGTCGCGGTCTTGCCACGCACCTTATCTGGGGGTGCGTTGCTCCCTTTGCTCCTGCGTTTTGCCATAGCCTCCGCTGCCTCAGGGGTCTTTCCTTCTCGGAGGTAGCGCAGGTACCATTTCCATACTGGCACCACTCATACCTTTCCTGTGCGGGTCGTCACATCCGCCGGGTTTGCCAGCTTTTGGGAGAGGGCGTTGCTCACCTCTTCTGCGCCTCCTCCTCCGTCCACTAAGAGCGCCGTCGGGCTCTGCCCGATGTGACTCAGCCGAGTCCGACCCGCTACGTCTACTGGCGGTGGTCTTGGCGGCGCTCGTTGCTGCTTCCGCGGAGCCAGATCCTTTCACCAGGCGAGCACCGCTGCATTAGGGCATGTCGTCGTCATCCTCCCTGGCATGCTCCTCAAACAGCGCCCGCTCCTCTGGCGAGAGAGCGTCAAGGAAGCTAAACTTCCGCCTAGACCCTTGACCTTTGCTCGCTGCTGCACCGGTTTCCTTATCGTTGTCCGAGTCCGTTTTCCGTGTTTGTTGCCTTGTTTCCGGGTTAGTATTTTTTGGATTGTTTGTATTCATCATTTCCTTACGACCCTTGGCTCAACAGGGTGAGCTGTCGGGTCTATTCTTTTAATGGGGAACTAGGAGGTCCGCCACGCCAGAGCCCCTTGACGCAGTAAGGTCACAGTTACTCCCCAATTCGGCCCGGTGTTGGGGAGGCTCCGTCATACTACAGCCGAAATAACCTCCTGGCTGCAAATCATCCAATTGGCACGGGAGTCGCATAACACCCTGAATTATGAGGTGGTAGCTCTTGGTTGGCGCACGCATGCGGCACCCGACATCCTGCCTGGGCAGTGCCTGACGGCACCACCCACACCGGTTGGGGGATGCCGAGTATGCCTTGCGCCTAAGCCCCTGCACCGCGGCAAGGTGCCTACCATTCGCAGAGGTAACGTAACGCATTAAAGTACTTCACTTTCTTCATTTTTAATTAGTCTTCTCATATGCCTTTTCGAGTACATACTTTTATTTCTTTATTCAAAGTTTAAACACAAAATTAAACAAAATTTTTAATTAATATAGCAGCTCACTTAAACACAACCAACTTTCTGCAAATTTTCTTCAAATGCTTGACGATTTGACGAAATAATGGAAGTATTTACTTATAAATTTTATTTCATCAACTTGTATTTGTTGTTTACATATTGTATTGTAACGTTTTTCATGTACTTACTTGATTGTAAATATGAACACTGTCGAATTTAACTACATAGCTTACTTTTATGCATTACCAAGTATCGAAGATTCTATATAGAATTTTCTTCGAAGCGGTAAAAATGTAAGCGGTGAACCATTATCCCGCTGGGATATTTCTCCCTATTTTTGTACTACACCTTGTAGCTTCTGCAGGTGTACATGGACTCTTATACAGAAATAATTTTTTGTACTTTTAGATACTGTGTTGACTTATATAGAATCTGCGTTCACTAAGATACTATGAAAATAGTGAAAATAATTTTTTTCGTACTGTACACCAGAGAACTGCAAGGAGTATGATTAAATCAGAACAAACACTCGTGCCAAAAACGCAATCAATTCGAGTACCCGGTATCGCTGGCTTCGGTTCAAATCGTATCATGTCAGTTCATAGCGTTGCGACGATTGTTTGAATCGATGTGAAACTGCGGGTAAATCTACGAGTACAGCTAATTGTCTGCTGGATTGATTTGAATTATGTATAGAAAGAAATGTATCAGGCTTGAACATATGCGCATGTTACAAATTTTCAATGCGTAAATAATGGAATTTCCATTATGTACATATATACATACATAGAACAGAAGTGCACGAGTAAATCATTGCTTAGGGGATTATATACAAACCGAACGCTGTTGATCATTTCAATCATTGAAAAAAGAGAATGCATCATATCAGGGTATTTTCTGCTAATGATAACGCTCATAAGCAAATCATGTATAAGCTGATAGCTACTGATTCAAAGTTGTTCTCTATCGCTGATTTGAAGACAAACGGTTCGATTCGTGTACATAAATCGAGTGATTGAAGAGTGGATATATACAGTAATTTTTGAGTTTTCTAATGTGAAGTAAATAATTAAATTTTGCGTTGCAAATGCAGGCTGAACCCTAGGAAATTTATGTACATATATAATGTACTAAGTATTGTACACATTGAAAAGGTCCACAGAAAACTTCCCGATGGTATATGTCTATCTTTTATGGATATCCCACAATAACATTTTTTTTTCATTTACTTTTTACGATAAATAATGACTCAGCGTCTTTAAGCAATACAATATGAATATTTTCGAAGATATTACAGATTTATAAATAGCACGCTGTTGTTGTTGTTTTAACGGAAATTCAATCCCCGTTGGTAAATGTCATTTGTGTTGTCGTCGATGTCATCTAACGGTAGGCCCAGGAAACGTGTTGTTTCGACTGGGTTGGACCAAAGGGAGGAGGGTGTTAGATGAGTAGGGTTCGTAGGGCATGCAAAGAAGTGGTAAGTGTCATGCGGAGACTCGTTGCATGCAAGACATACATTCGGTATGTCAGGGTCTATTCTGGATAAGTAGGAGTTTAACTTGCTACAGTATCCAGAACGAAGTTGCGCAAGGGTCACTCGCGTTTCTCGCGGCAGCTGGAGCTCTTCGTCCGCTATGGGTATTGGTTTGACTCCAAGAACGCCATTCACGGGAAGGGAGTCGGTGAAGGTGTTGATGGCTCCGCTGTGAATGGTGGTCAGTACCTGTTGAAAGTTAGTTGCGTCCGAAGTCCGGTCGGCGTACTGTACGACGTCGTCGACGTAGTCCAGGAATGACCTTTTGATGCTCCTCGGAGGCGGTTTCGCTCCAAGCAGATGGCTGCAGGGATGATTTCTGCGAAGCATCCCAGCAGGAACTGCCTGGAGAGAAGTTCATTATGTTCCTTAACTGGGAGTGTCTCACTGTGTAGGTGCTCAATGGGAGACATCAAAAGACATCCCGTATTGGTCCGAAGTGCAGTGTTTTGACAGGTCTGAAGTTTCCTCATCTGCGTGTCACTGCATCCAGGCGACCATATGGGTGCTGCGTAATTGAGGACCGGCCAGCCGATTACCTTGTATGTTGCCAACAACGTTTCTTTGTCTTTTCCCCATGTGCTGCCGGCTAGCGACTTGAGGATTTTGTTGTGGCTCTATACCTTGGCGATAATCGCGGTCGTATGAGGAGAGAAGGAGCATAGACTGTCGAATGTTACACCTAAAATCTTAGGATTTTGACGCCGTCGACTGCAATATTAAGCTCAAGTCTACACTCCTTCGTCCAATTTGTGAATATGGTCGCTGTGGATTTGGTGGGGGAAAATGTGAGATTTCGTGCAGTGAGGAAACGAGAAAGGTCGGAGAGGTAGCTATTTACCTTCGAACACATGCAATCGATTCCATTGCCCGACGCCAATATCGTGCAGTCATCAGCGTACGAGGTTATGGAAAGTCCCTCTGGTGGTTGTGGGAGTTTCGAGATGTAGAAATTAAACAGTAGCGGGGAGAGGACACCACCCTGCGGAACCCCCTGTTTAATTCTTCTCAGTTTAGATGTTTCACCTCGAAATAGGACGGATGACTGGCGACCGCTCAGATAGTTCATGGTTCACCTCTTTAACCCTGGAGGGAGCATAGTTGTTTCAATGTCCTGCAGTAGCGTTGTGTGATTGACCGTGTCAAAAGCTTTTGACAGGTCCAACGCTACGAGGATCGTTCTTTCGCAGGGCGGTTTCTGGTTGAGGCCACGAACTATCTGAGCGTTTATGACGCTGTGGTGGTGCTGTGCACTTTTCGGAATTCGTGCTGGTGGCTGGCTAGGCTCAGGTGGTGAGTGAAGGTCGGGAGTAGCAAGGCCTCAAGTGTCTTCACTACTGGGGAGAGGAGAGTTATCGGACGATAAGATTCCCCTTTGTTGGCGGGTTTCCCAGGTTTCAGTAGTGGGACAAGTCAGAGTGGGAACTATGTTGCCTGTTTGAGCTCCTTGGGACCGTGGAGGTCCTCTGTTGGCCACTCGGGGTGAGTGGTGGCGCAGCGCGCGAACTATGTGCAGATTGCACAGCCGTGGAGGCTTGTGTCGCAGTATTGCGCAGGCAACATGGGGCCACGTAACGCGTGGTCCACACTCTATGAGTCTTAAGGCCTGAGGAGGTCTTAAGATGGCTCCATCCATTGCATGTATTACACCTGACCGAGGTGGAGTTTGGATGGAGCCGTTTGCGCATACGCAGCAGAAAAATTCCTCCGAGCCCGGGTTGGACTCAATACCAGCACGAGTCAGGAGGATAAGGAGCAACCCTACTGCAAGGCATTGCTCCAGTGACGACAAACACTAATTAACACTCACCGATCCAAAAGGGGTTAGATCGCTGAAAAAACAGCCCTTGGTCGGATGAAATCCGAGACAATTCCGGTGCGTAGAACCGGCTGTCGTGGAAATAGCACGTCAGAGGCCGCGGTTCTCCCTATAGCACTTTGCATTTAGCAGCGAACGGACGCGTTTAATATCGCTGCATTTTAGAGAGGAATATTTAAACGGAAACGATGAAGTATATGCGCACTATTTCAAACTAACCCTTCGTCAAAAATAATACAATTGCTAAATATTTGGAATAGTAGATAGTAATAGAACTGCAACCAAATGCACAGTGCAACCTTATAACCATAACCTACCCTTAGCCAACTTTTCGTCTTTCCACGGTTCATCATGTGCAGTCCACTAAATGTCAGTCGATTGGACTCCAGTATGAAATGATGGAGCCGTATATCTATTGTCACACATCGACGCAAAAATTTGGTTTTATTAGGATTAAAGAGCACACAAACGTTCCTCAGAATGACTAATTCTTTGTTTTTTGTTAGAATATGAACTTGCGAGACACAGAGCTTTCGTCTCTTTAGGGCGTCAACTGCCTTCATTATCATCGGTGGTCATTTCGCCTCTTTCCAATTTAATAAATCTGTTTTTAACGGTTGATTTCCCTGGTGCAGAGCCCAAATTCAACAGTGTTTTCCCCAAAAAACAATGCTTTATTAGCATACGAAATGCTTGTATGATCCATTTTTTTTGTAGACTGACGTAAGTTGCTTCACAAAAATGCTATATCTCATTTACTAATAGTTATTATCTAACTAATAAAAATCATATAGATGGTAGAAGTAGTATTACCTATGGGTCACCCACAGTAAAGCGTTGACGGGTCGTCTAGTAATTGATAAGTTTAAAATCCTTTAAGGGGATGCATGGGTTTCATTGAGTAAAAATATATATATTTTTTTTCAAATAAAAAATATCTTATTCAAACTTTCTATTATTCTAAAGACTCATATTTTAGGAAGCTTTTGTAAAATTTTTAAAGACAAATATTCAAAAAAAACAGAACAAAAAGAAAAGTGAAAATTGTATTTTTGACAGACGTTTTTAGAAAAAAATGCGAAGACTTGTGTAAAATTTTATTAAGAACGGTTGAATAGTTTGCGAAAAATCTTTTAAAACACAGGTTCCAGAAAATCCTTTTAAAGATTTAAGTGAAAGATTGTAATTGTGATTGAAGCGTTCTTTTTTTTTGCAGATGAGGTCGGTTTTCAAAACACGCCATTTTTGACACCCGACACGGTTAATGGCTAAAATGTGATTTTTGGTCAAATAATCGTCCTTCGAATGTTGGATTCTGAGCAATTTTTAGCCGTCAGTCAATTTCGTAAGCCCAAATGTTCGGTCAAAATGCGATAAATCGATGTTTTGAAGATGTTCAATTCCACTTCCATGAATTTCAATGATGATTTCAGCTGATTTTTGATGAATTCACGCACAGTTTCGATGGAACTTTCGGTGATCATGAACACTTTAAAAACGTTAAAACCACTCGTGCAATCTGCTAAGGGATAGGCAATCATCGCCATAAACTTTTTTCATGAATTGAAATGTTTCGGTAAAAGTTCTACCAATTTTAAAACAAAATTTAATGTTGGCTCTCTGTTCGAAGCCCGATGGCACAACCAGAGGGCACTAGATTCAAGAAGTCCTGTTTACTTTGGAACCCACCTTGTACTGAGCTTGGGTTTCCGTTTATAACAACGGTTATGAATTTTAATCGGATAGGCTGTTTTTCAAATGAAAGAAATATTTATTTAAATTATAAAAAAAATATAAACTTATAAGCATGTTCTCTCTGTAGGAATTCTTAAATTTCTATTTTTTCAAATCCTTTAGCAAGTATGGCATCTTTAATTATTTACCATTCCTGTTATCAATTGTTATGTAAGTTACCGTTTATATTTCGAGATTTAAGAACAAAAACAAATTTAATACTCGAAAATCGCTTTATTGTTTTTCAAAATATTCTCCACTAGCTGACCCCGCAGGCGTTGTCCTGCGTGAAATTTTGTGTTTTGAAATGAAAAGAAAGTTAAATTTATCATTTAATTTTTGTTTGTTTTTTTTTTTCATTGTAACGCAGCTTGATAAACAACATTTTTTGGTTTCTGTTCCGGTGTACAGAAAAGATGGTTTTCCAACTGCTGAGCACGCCACGGCCGTGTGAAAAACATAACATTTCCAAATTTATGCCTCACACTATGCGGCTATCTTTAGATGATTGTCATCTCACATGCAATTTTCACTGGAAACGAAATACGTTTGAACTGAAATGGGAAATCGTTAGAACTCAAAGGAATTCGTAGAATCAAGCATTTTGCCCCTTGTATTCGATAGGTGCGTCACAATCAGTCGAGTTCCATTACACAGTTTCGTGGCATGATGATTGCGAAACATAATAACGACCGATCCAACTTTGAGACGCAAATGATGCGGTGGCATACCAAGCCTGTTCAAAGAATTTAGAAATACCACTGGATAATTCACGGCGCCGTCTTCATTGTCAAGACGATCGATCGATTTGTATGAGCGCAAGTCTCCCGGAATTTGACTTTGAATCTTCCAGTTTAAGTCAACAACGTCGGTATTTTTGGCAGCTAACATTGCGCGTACGATAATTTGGCCAATGTCCGAACATTTGTGATGAGTTCATCTTTCGTGAATTGATAGAGGGAAGATGGAATTGATATCGAACCACCGGAAGTATCAACCGAAGTTCTACCATTTCCAATTTTTAGCGAAGGCCATGTAAAATGTCTTCGGCAATGCCTTTTTTGTTTGTATCCCATAATTGACGCGGATTTGAAGGCTGATATGTCGAAATGATTATCGCAAAAAGTGTGCGAACTTCATTTTCATTCCAGTGATTAACGTGTTCCAGCAATTGTAATTGCTGGCTTACTTCTCCAAAACTTGCACACACCGTACCATTCACAGTAAGCAATGACTCAAATAAAGTTGAACCGCGTACATTAATCAATAGCAACCAAAGGTAGAAGCAGTCGTCGTTTTTCAGGTGGATTATGTAAATTCGTCCTAATGCATTAGTTGAGAACACATCTGGATTTCAATCTACTGGTTGGTCTTGCTTTCTGCGCAACTATTTCTTCGACGATGCATTCCATGTATAATATCAGGGTATTTCCGAATAGAACAACATTCTCGTAAACGGATCACTGACGAAAGTTGAGAAAAAACTCGTCAATGTTAATTTTGTTGCTGGCTGGAAACACCGCCACTGGCTGTACTGTATTCTTTGAGTTGAAATACACATTAATATAAACACATAAATAGCATGGTTTGAATTTGGTTAGCATTTTCATTAATGTTTAAAATGAAAAAAGTTGTGGTAGTGACATAACAACAATAGTTGGACATATGCTACCGCGGAGTTTTTTTGTAGACATTATGATGTTCTTCAATATTGTTGTACATTATTTTGTTCTATCGCTAATAGTTTCGGCAGCGCATTCGACGAAAGACATTTTAAGACTCATTTTTCTACACCTTCGGTTACATTGTGGATGTTTTAATAATTCGACAGGTGTGATGCCTATACTGCGACAACCAGCTGAGTTTTGAGAAAAACGAATGTGATGCCATCGTGTTTTAGTGTTGCTGGATCTTTCCTCAGACAACACAATACTATTGCTGAGTCCGACAATAGTCCGGGCCCGGAGGAATTTTTCTGCTGCGTTTGCGCAAAAAGGTTCCATCCAAACTCCACTTCGGTCAGGTCTAATACATGCAATGGATGGAGCCATCTTAAGACCTGCTCAGGCCTTAAGACGCACAGGGAGTAGACCACGAGTTACGTGGCCCCATGTTGCCTACGCAATACTGCGACACAAGCCTCCACGGCTGTGCAATCTGCACATAGTTCGCGCGCTGCGCCACCACTCACCCCGAGTGGCCAACAGAGGACCTCCACGGTCCCAAGGAGCTCAAACAGGCAACATAGTTCCCACTCTGACTTGTCCCACTACTGAAACCTGGGAAACCCGCCAACAAAAGGGAATCTTATCGTCCGATAACTCTCCTCTCCCCAGTAGTGAAGACATTTGAGACCTTGCTACTCCCGACCTTCACTCACCACCAGAGCATAGCCAGCCACCAGCATGGGTTCCGAAAAGTTCACAGCATCACCACAGCAATTAGCGTCATAAACGCTCAGATAGTTCGTGGCCTCAACCAGAAACTACCCTGTGAGAGAACGATTCTCGTAGCATTGGACTTGTCAAAAGCTTTTAACACAGTCTTTAGGTGTAACCTTTGATAGTCTATGCTCCTTCACTCCCCATACGACCGCGATTATCGCCAAGGTACAGAGCCGCAACAAAATCCTCAAGTCACTAGCCGGCAGCACATGAGGAAAAGACAAAGAAACGTTGTTGGCCACATACGAGGCAATCGGCCGGCCGCTCCTTACCTACGCATCACCAATATGGTCGCCTGTATGCCGTGGTACGCAGATGATGACACTCCAGACCTGCCAAAATACTGCACTCCAGTCCACGACAGGATCCTAGGAGCATCCAGAGGTCTTTCCTTGACGTCGTACAGTACGCCGACCGGACTTCGGACGCAACTGACTTTCGACAGGCCCTGAGCGCCATTCACAGTGGAGCCATCAACACCTTCAGCGACTCTCTTTCCGTGAATGGCGTTCTTGGAGTCAAACACCACCCATCGCAGACAAAGAGCTCGAGTTTCCGCGAGAAACGCGAGTGACCCTAGCGCAACTTCCTTATGGATATTTTAGCAGGTTAAACTACTACTTATCCAGAATAGACCCTGACATACCCAATGTATGTCCTGCATGCAACGAGTCTCCGCATGTATTTGCATGCCCTACCAATCCCACCCATCTAGCACCCTTTTTCCATTGGTCCGACCCCGTCGAAACACCACGTTTCCTGGGCCTCCCGTTAGATGACGTCGACGACAATACAGATAACCCTTACCATCCTAATGGGGATTGAAAACCGTTATAACAACAACAACAACAGTTCTGCACATTCTGAAATATCTCGTCAAGAAGTAGCGCTATCGCAGGTTCCAGACGTGGTATGGTAGTAGCCTGTGTGGTGCCACCGTGGTACGTGCATTCAGAAAATTTAAACACATAGAACCATTTGTGTTCGGCTTCTTCGTGTAAGTAACTGCTACATACGCATTTGAGCCAGCGCCATAAAGCCCGTGATACGATGTTTCAACGCGTGGAATCATTCCCATCCACGTTCAATACAAATTAGATTAAGCTCTGGGAGCTGTGATCGATAGTTCAGCCATTCGCGGCAAACCTTATCAGTTAATGGTGAGTCCCAAGATAGACCGGCAGACAAAAGTCCGATAAACGCATCATCACCTGACTATAGTTCGAGTTACAATTTCTTAGGATCATTTTTCCTGTCTACAATATGGCGACCACGTTTTTAGCCAGCTTCACTGCATCGACAACGCCTTCACAACTTGGTAAGGAAACGTCAACATAAAACGAAATTAATATCGCAGTTCGAGCGCGAGTCGATTGGTGTATGTCAGAAACCATAGCGGAATTGTCATAAGCATATTGGCGGCAAATTTATGCCTCTCAAATATGGCCTGTAATCCGGGATCACAGAGAACTCGTGCCACTCGCTCTTCTCCAAAGGCGTAGTTTGGATTGGTATCGAGTGGCCTAGTAACCGCACCAGTTATGCTATTGTGGTTGTCGACACCTCCGAAGGTACCTCACTGGATGCGGCGTAGTTGCAGAAGCAAACGTTGATGTGTATTGTACAATTACTATTCAAACATTGTCGAAAAGAATGACTCGTAAAAAACAGTAGTAAGAAAAAATTTCAATCCCTTAAGGAGATTAAATCGTTGCTCAATACTAAGAGCCAATATTGTTAGACACCTGGCAAATCGATGCGTTAACCCGCAAAAAGAGTACAGAGCTGCATCCATAGTAGCCACATGGGCCCCCGGTGGTCTTTGAGGCAGGCAACCCATTAATAATACCGATGGTTCAGAAGGCAGGCTATGAGCACATCTTCCCAGAAATTTCAATAGGTCTTCTAACTATGGCAGTGGAACACATCGTGCAACAGTCGCGCTAAGTCGCACCCCACTGATTTATGCAATGCAACTCA
The DNA here is from genome assembly GCF_016617805.1 of Bactrocera tryoni. Classification (NCBI taxonomy): domain Eukaryota; kingdom Metazoa; phylum Arthropoda; class Insecta; order Diptera; family Tephritidae; genus Bactrocera; species Bactrocera tryoni. The sequence continues at coordinate 22,684,255 of NW_024395977.1, forward strand.
TGAACCATGTGCACAATAGTCAATACCGACTGCGATGACTCATGGGTAGCTCTTTAAGATTAAGAAAACGGGATACGTGTATTTCCGCTAGCCACTTAAATATATTCCACCAATTAAACGAACAGTATCCTGCCGAAGTTTTTCCAACTTAAACGTTTCTGGGTGTACCGAATTATGTACCAATGTTTCAAAGACATCTTTGAATGCTTAGCATTTGCGCATATTTCCATCAAATAACGGGATAGCGAACGGGTCTAATTGGAGATCAACCAAATGGTCAATACCGCACGCTCCTCTACTGATTCTAAAAGTGCATCATGTGGCCCCATCTCGGTGGACGTCGCTCCTTCAACCAGCGATTATGGTTCTTCATGAAGCGTTTAAAATGCGACTTAAGTTCTTGTTAGAGGTGAAAAACAACGACTTTCAGATACGTCCGAGATACGTCCATGTCTGCACTTTGTTGCTTTCACGGCCGATGATCGCCAATTAAGTTCCACCATCACACAACCACAATTACAAAAAAAAATTTAAAAATATTTGTCCTCACAAAGGTACCAAAATTAATTTATCAGAGGGTAGAGTTTTCAATATTTTACTGCGTCTGTACGGTTGTGAACGGTTTGCTTGATATCAAATTAGAGATAAGTACATAAAATCAGCACAGAGTTATAATCAGAGAAGAGGCTCGTACACACATGTCCTCCAATATTTATAGGAGTACAACGGAATTTAAAAACCCGTAACTTTAAAATATAAATAAACACATGTAATTACAAACAGAAAAGAATGATACAGTACAGATAACGGATGGAAAGCTTAAATAAAACAGTATTGCCAGATCCGACTTAACATTATTAAAAACTAAATTTAAAACTAACATAAATAATTGTAAAGAATTTTTGCTTCTGTTGTGTTTTCCTTATCGGTATCTACCGCTCCTGCGATTTCTAGAATTGTTGAGTGCTCTTGTTTTATTTGCGCGTTGGGCGATAAATGGTTGTTTGTTCGTGTATGCTTTATTTGGAGCTTGTTCAGTACAGTAGTCGTGCCACTACCGACGAATACACTTCCGTTATCTGTCATTAATTCGTTGCAGAAAAGAAATATTTAAGCCATGACTTCATCAAGTATTTCCGGTCAAAGACCATCAACTCAAATAGTACTCCTAGTTGACGATTTTTCTGATCCGAAGGAATTTGCAGAACATCATACCTCGATAAGTGTCGTCATAACCTTGATTTTTGACCTGCTTTGAAGTGACGATTGATCGTCTGTTTCCGGGTCGTAAGCAAAGATCTAAGACTCATCGCCAGTAATAATACGTTTCATAAATCAATTAATATAACGGGATAAAAACTGTTCAAACCCCTGGGTACCGAATATGTGGACCACAGATAATAATATGTATGTGCGCTATAAATGGGTTGAATCGGGTTAATGCTTTCCTTAACCCACATATATCAGCCAATAACTCACATCTTAATAAAATTGAGAGAGCGTGTTTTACTAATAGCGGTGCATTTTTGTGCAAGAGCAACTGGGAGTGTACCACATCTCGATAATAGAAGAGATTTTTCAACATAATTTTGATTTTGACCTGCTTTCACGTGGTTTTTCGGCTTTGATATTGATAACTTACATGCGGTACGTAGCTTAGTTATCGAGTCTATAAGACAGCTGTTCTTGAGGTCGGCTAAGATGCCGAAACTGCCAAAAAGTCTGCGCCAATAATAGGTTTTATGTTTTAAGCGCTCGTAAGCGTTTCCAGCCACGTACACGGTTCTGCATAAAAACCACTAGCCAAAATTTTTTTCCCAAAGTATTTGCGAAAAATTAAAGTTGTATTAATAAAACGCAAAAAAAATATTAGATCACGTCGGGGTCACAAGTTGTGGTGGTTATTGTGCGATAATGAAATATTATTTTATAACGATGCGCAAGTTAAAAAAACTTGTTTGTCGCGAGTAAAAGAAATTATATTTATTTGGGCAGTACACTTATTTTCGTGTTGCCCTTTTTATTCATAATTTCTTACTGACTACATTTTATAATCTTAGTGCTATTTATACTTATGGAATGGGTCTGTTGTTATCTACTTGCAACTTCTTTGTTGTAATTCGATATCTGTTATCTTGCTAGTTCTATCGGTTTACATAGTTCGTCTTTGTTTAGGATGTATATTAACAGATAAGATGTATGTGAGTGTGTGTGTGTGACCCGGAGCGAGGCTATGTCGTTAACTCCCCTCCTTCTTAAAAACGAAGCGTCCTCGCTATGCTGCTACAAATTGTCGTTGTTGATGATTGTAATATGTCATATTATCGATGTTCGTGGATTCATTAAAGTGTATCAATTTAGGGCCTGATATATGCATGTTGTTCCAAGAATGCTGGTAATCTGTCAAAATGTATCCATTCTCTAGGATTTGGAGTGGAGCGTTATTTTCGTGAATTGTTTCACATTGTGCTGAATTATCATTAAGTATTTTGATAGTGCAATTATCAGAGGATTCAGATTTACAAATAAAATTGCTGAACAAATTCTTGCATTTTGAAACTCTTTGATAATTATTACATTTTGCTATCTTAGATCTAGAATAATTTTACCATGCTTATGAGCTAAAGGCTATACATTAAATAATCTACATTTAGTTTCGAGGATTGGGTATTTGTAAATTGTAATTATAGCCTGTTCTAAATAACAAATACGGGTATCAGAATATTCCAATATATTGATTAGTGGAAGATCCAACTCCTCATGGTTTATTAATTCATTCATATAATTCAAATTAAGTGTGCCAGAGTAATTTTTTTTATTTTTCGCGAAATTAATAGTATTAGTTATTGTTTGTAATTCGTTATAAATTTCTCCTATTATTACATAAATTCTCATTTATTGCTTTCTTTCAAACTGTGAATAAATGCTCTTTTGTTTGTTATTATTTTTTATTAGCATATTAATTGAAGTTTTTATTTCGATAAGGTCGTCATGATCTGGTGTACCAGTTATAAATTAAAGTACAGAACCAAGAAAGTTAAGAGATCTTTTGGGCCTATAGATATTTGGCATAAGTTGATTTTTTAATGTTTCCATTTTATTAATTAATATTTTTGTTTCGGGCTGTTTTTCTAAATTATAAGAAGATCTCATTATGTCTTCATAGGGCGCAAGTATTTTTGATAAATTTTAAATCTGATATAGAAAGGAACTATTTTTATATATGTATACGGGGTCAGTTTCTACGAGAATATATTTTTTGTTACTTAAATCTATTATATTGTCGCATGATGCGATAGGGAAAAGTAAAAAGAAAATTATTCCGTACAGGCCTTTACTCTTATGTTATCCTTATGGATAATCCGTCCTTTATTAGTCGTTGCAGTCTTTCCGTTATCATTTTTTACAAAGTGCTTCGCGTATTTTCTTACGTTCTTATTACGCCTGTGCGTCTTGGAAAATATTACGTCACCTGGATTATAGTTCAGCTGCTTTCGATTGCGATTATGATGACGCAAGACTCTTTCCAGGTTTTGTTGTATTCGTTCTTGGATGTCGGGATACCCCCTTTGATTATAAAACACGTCCTCGGGTTTCTCGTTAGTAACGGGATGTATGGTTTTGTTGTACTGCCGAACAGCTTCAAAAATTTGGTCTTCCGGTGCTGAATTATTCTGCTCTGCTAAAACTTTCGCGATTTCAATAATTGTACTGTGCGTACGCTCAACTTGTCCGTTTGTAGTAGAATGGAACGCTGGCGTTTTTGTGTGCGTTATTTGTAATTGTATTTTTTTGTGCACATACATATGCTTGTAAATCATAGATCGTTATCAGTCATTAAAAATTTTGCGTTTGGGTAAATTTGTGAAAGAATCTCGTCGACGTATTTGTATGTATCTTTCCTTGAAGATATTTGTCTAAAATAGCAAAATTTTGAGTATCTGTCCGTTGAGCTAATGTATATGTTATCGCTCATGTAGAATAAGTCTAATGCCGGTATTCTGCTTGTCACGATTGTCTCATGTCTCTAATTGAGACAATCGTAATTTAGTGACTCTGTTGGTCCGGATGTCTCATTTTGGTATTCTGGCAGATACAGTCTCAAAAATATTCACCAAATAGTATGGTGAAAAGAAGGGCAGCAATCAGCTGTTTAGTTTAGCTGACTAGAGATGAGTGCAAGTGCACAATCGTAATGTATGAAACGATTGCATGCAATTAGTTTTTTTCATAAAATTTCAGCAGTAAAACTTCTTCTTAATAATTGCACAGTACAATTATTGCAAACTAATACTAAAATAGTTTATAATAAATGCTTAACATATGCATTTTATCTGTATCAATTGTTAAGTAAATATGAAAAAATTTAACAACACAGTTATCGATTAACACATGTGTTCATCCTTATATTTGATAATAATGGAAAAGGAAGGTAAGTAATTGTAAACAATAAAAATTTCATTATTTTAAGATTGTTATAGTATATGTATAATTTATCTTTTTTAGAGATCATAATAAAGTGCACCTCGAAGGAGCAAATAGAGTGCTATCTCAACTTTGTGCGGGTTCACCCGGATAAAGTTGCATAAAAACGACCCATCGCGGTCGAAAAGAATGGAGGAGCTTTGGGCTGAACTCTCCGTGCAATTAAATGCCCTAAAAGGGCCCACCCGGAACCCCATACAATGGAGAGAGGTAATATTTAACCATAGATATTGGCATATGTATGTATTTATGTCCTTTGTTTTACAGAATCTGAGCCACTGGAAAAACCAAATAAGGTCACGTGCAAGGAAAGTCAAGGCGCACAAGCTGGTGACGGGTGGCGGACCCAGCTAAACAAGTGAGCTCTCTGAAACGGAGCAGAGAGCGTTAGAAACGTTAGGGTCAATTGCGGTTAATGGGTTGACTGATGTACCAGCCATTGGCACAGAGGTAAGGATAGCAAGAAAGACCAATACGAGTGTGCAGAATTTATAATTGTTTTTTCTTTTTCTAATTTAGGAAGAAGTAGTTTTCACAGCTGCACCATCACCCCTAAATACGACTTCGTATGCGTCCAATGATTGCACTCCGTCATCGTCCCGTAGTAAAAAAATTACGACGGACGAAATGTTCCGAAATTATATGGATTTAATGAAAGGAAAAGCCGAGGAGGAGAGAGCTTTCCGGATTCAAACTTTAGATTCCATTAATAAACATACGGAATCCATTAATAACTTAGCGGCAGCGATGGTATCGCTTGCTCAGACCATCGTAAAAAATACAGAAGATTGTACAAAAAAGTAAAAAATGTGCTTTTTTATGTACATATGAATTATTTTATTGTGATGTTTTTTGTACAAAAAAGTGAAAGTGAAAAATTTTCCTTTTTATGTATATCAATTATTTATTGTTGTTTATTTATTTTATAAATGAAATAAATGAAGTTTGAATTGAATTATATATTGGTAGAATTTTAATTATCTAATGTATTAATGCACCTTTGACGTGCTGCTCTGCCTCGAGTGTAATACTCCCCCGAATGGATTTCAGAGATTGCTCCCACATTTTCAGGAGGTGATCGATCTGGCAATATTTCGGTTTCATTTAAAAAAATACCATGTTTTTGTAAAATATTGTGAAATATTGTTCAAGTATAAACAAATAATTCAGCTTTGGAATGCTTATACCGCAATGTACGTTCTCTTGAAATGCAACGAAAGCGTTATTTTAAAACTCCACATGCTCTTTCAATCGTGTTTCTTGCTCTTATGTACCTAGTCTTGAAATTTTGTTCATTTGGTGTTTCAGGGTTTGCCACCGGTGTAAGAAGCCATGGCTCCAATGGATATCCCGAATCACCCAAAAGCCATTTAAAAGCTCCATCAGAGTGTTCTCTTATTAGCTTTATCCTTGCTGGCGAAGTAGTCCATATACCGGAGTCATGACATGAGCCGGGAAATTTTGCATTCACGTGCCGGAAAATTAGTTCATCGTCACAAACCTATAGGGAAAATTAGTTAATAATTAGTTATTGAATATAATACTTACCGCTTCAACATTAATGCTATAATAACCTTTTCTGTTCATATAATCATGCGGTACAAGGCAGGTGCAATTATGCCAACATGAGTGCATTCAATTGCTCCAATTACACCCTTTATTCCAAATTTTGAATAAAATCTGGAATATAATTGTTGTATAGCGATTTATTTTCTTTTAAATTGGAATACAACTTACCCAGTCTTAATTCTATTGTATTCTTCAACAGAATTAGGAAAACGCACTTCGCCGTGTTTACGCTCCACCACCAATTTACAAATATATTCATCACCGCGAAATATGCATTTCCCACGCAACACTAATATGAGCCATTGCATAAAAAATATAAAACTGAAATAAACTAGAGAAATTTGATTGCATGAAAACATACTTGTTTCTTTAAAGTTAAAATGTAACTCACCCGAAGTTCAAATGGAATCGATGTTTGTTGTTGGTCATACGGCTTGAGTTGATTAATGAGATCCCAGAACAAAGATTTGGGAAATCGGAAGAACATTCAGGAAGTTCTCTTCGTATAAAAACGGATCTTTTTTGTTTCGCAAAACAGTCAGATTGCACCTGCGAATGTAGCTAGAAGATATGCACCTTATTATCCATTATTTCAAAATTATAAATATTAATGCATTACCTCTCTTCCTTCTCTCGTTTTTTCATCATGAGGTAAAATAGTCCAACTTCATCAGCCATTGTTTTGCTCTTGTTTTTCTATGACTTGGTGCAAAGCATATAACAAGTTAGAGACTGATATTGCACAATTAGAGATGAGACAAACTCGCCAGAATACCAAACAGTCACTAAATAGATTTCACCACAGATTCGTCTCTATTAGAGACTTGAGATTGCTCGCAGAATACCGACATAAGTGTATGTATTCGCCTACTTTGTTTGGCGTTGGTGCGGAACCAATTGGTTGTTTGTTTGGTCGACGTTTGTATTTGTTTGTGAGACAGATTTCACAGTCTTGTACTTCTTTTTTACAAGCGTTACATATGTTTGGCCAGTAATATTTTAAGAAAATTTCTTGTGCATCATTTTTGTAGTTTCTGTGTGCACGTCTATGTGTGTCATTTATGATTTGTTTTTGTTGTTCGATGTCGGTTATGTCGTCAACCATGTTATGAGTTAGAACGAGAGCGGCATTGAGAAATGTATTGATAATGTCATTTTCGACCTAAAATACATTAATAATTGTTCGTCTATTTTTATAGCGTTTACTACTTTTGGTTTCATTACATTTTTTAATATCGCTCATTTACTTCAACAGTGTCATAACTCAAAAAACTCATTTTTGAGTTAAATACAAAAAAATGTGCTCAATATCATGGTTAATATTGTATAAACAATTCTCTGTGATTAGTAGAAAATTAAGCGCGTGAGATGAAAAAGTGCCGTTTTTCCACTTGTTGTGACGCGTCAAATTTTTGCTACAGCATCGACACATTTCAGTTGAACATGAGTCGTCGTCGTGTAAAGATTATTAGTTTTTACGAAATACGATATATTTTGTGTTACAGCGATTTATGTGAAAAGGTAGTTATATTTTTCATGTTGCTAATTTTCATGTAAATAGTATTATTTTGCGTTGTGACTATACTGTTGAAAAATTTTAGTTCCTCATAATTTGCGCAACACAATATGTGACGTTGTTGCTGAAAATAAATTAATTGCGTAACTAGGTATTTTGTTTTGTGACGTTTTTTTCGTGAAAAAATGGGCTGTGTAGAAATGGCGATTTTGTGTTAATATAAAATATGTCATTATTTACGAAAATAGTATCGGCTATAACATGAAACACGTTCTCATAACGTAAAATGATACGCTATTGCTGATAATAAAATTACGAATTTCGACTTTTTCTAGCTTACTTGGAAATGTCGTTATCCAAAAATAATTGCGGATCTTCTTCATCATTGTTCTCAGAAGATAGTGACAATTCCATAGTTGATGTGACATACTTCCCAGTTTCTGCTAATGATTCCAGTGATAGTGTCTACGGCAATGATGAAGATAACCCACCACATCCGACCGCGGTAAACAGCCTAATTTATGATAATTGCTTCGAGGAAGATTCTCCAGATCTAGAATTATGTACGCCAGTACATGAACAAAACTCCTTTGATCTACAACCAAGCACATCAACTTCAAACATAAACAATTCTTCCACCATTCTGGTTAGTCCGGCGATGAAAGGAAAAAAAAGAGGAAGCAACCAGAAAATTGGAAGAAAAATATTGTAAAAAAAAGAGAAATAGTGGTGAACACTATGAAAGCTTAAAAAAAATTATTCGAAACAAAAGAGAAATTAAACCTCCGTGCGGTGAAAACTGTCGGTATAAATGTTCAAATATATTTAGCGAAGAGCAGAGAAAAGAGATATTTTCCTCATATTGGGCTCTTGGCGACATTGAGAAGCAGAGGCAATTTATTTCCAATTGTATGAAACTCGTTGAGCCCAAATACCGCTATGTGCGCTTGGGTGGAAAGAGAGCTCCTTGACAATACAATAATGACTTTTTTTAAAGAAATTTGATAATTCTTTTCGCGTCTGCAAATTATTTTTTAAAAACACTCTTGATATCAACGATCGACCAATACGAACGATCGACTCGCGAACGAAGTATTGGAGCCGGATCAAAGAGGCAAACACGGAAAGCACAAAAAACTTGACAAGAATGTGGCAGATGGAATAAGGGCGTTTATTGAAACAATACCGAAAATCGAAAGCCATTATACGAGAGCAAGTACATCTAAAACGTTTACTGAAGGAAGCAAAACAATATCAAGCCTTTATCGCGACTATGTACATAGATATATGCAAAGAAAAAAAACAGCCATTTTGCACATATATTTCGTTTTATAGATCATTTACGGAAAACTTTAATTTTCCTTTTTTTCCCCCAAAAAAGACCTATGTGAGCAATGCGAAGCCTATACTAATATGACGGTCGAAGAAAAATCTAACAACAAAGCCGTATATGAAAATCACTTGCGTGAAAAAAGTTTGTCGCGACAAGAGAAAAGTAAGGATAAGAAAAGTCAAAAATGCAGTTGAGGCAGTGTATGATTTGCAAGCAGTCATGCAATTACCAAAGGGCGAAGTGTCTGCCTTCTATTATAAATCTAAAGTAAATGTGTTCAATTTCACCATATTTGATATAAAACAAACAAATGTCAATGTTTTGTTTGGGACGAAGCCAATGCAAAGCGTGGGGTTAATGAATTAGGAACATGCGTTTTTGAGTATATTAAAAGTTTGGTAAAGACTAATGAAGATGAAATAATATTTTATTCTGATAATTGTGCTGGACAACAGAAAAACAAGTTCATGGTTGCCTTGTATCTATACGCCGTTCGCTACTTGGATATAAAGTCTATCACCCACAAGTACCTCTTCAAAGGCCATACCCAAAATGAAGGTGACTCAGCACATTTCCTTATTGAGAGAGCAACTAAACGAATGCTTAAAAGTGGGCCAGTATACACCACTGACTCATTCATTACTACAATTCGATCAGCAAAGAAAACAGGCCAGCCATTCTTAGTGCAAGAAATGTCTTATGGAGATTTCTTTGACCTCAAATTACTCTCTAATGACATGGGTCTATTGAATATGGGAGAAATTAAACTCTCTCAAGTGAAAATCCAGAAGCTTCAACGAGAGTCACCCAACTTTGTGCTTTTCAAAACATCATACGCTGAGGACAAGTTCAGGGAAGACCCTTTAATCAAATCCAAGAAGAAACATAGCACACCGATTGATTTACAAAGTCCTACCACTCCAAAATCGGAATTCCTAATAATAAAAGTCAAGATATCAACGAATTAATTAAAAAGAACTTGATTCCACGCTTTTATCAAGAATTTTATAACAATTTGTGATTCAATCATCTATGTATTTCCACTATTTACTAATTATTTCTACTATTTTTAAAAACTGAAAATGAACTTCATAAAAAAATATGTTTTGATGCTATGAATTTTTGTATTTTATTTTTTTTTACGTTAAAAACCCCCGAAAATAAAATGTTTAAATGTATAAATTTCCCCCATTATTCATCAAAAATAAATATAAAGCTCTTATAAATGGAAATTCGGCTGGAAATGTCATTTTAAAAAACTTTATAAACCATTTTTATTTATTATGAATATGGGGGTTTGTATTTTATTTCTCAACAATAATGACACATTTAGTTTATAACCGAGAAATTTCTATGTTTTTTCAGAAACAATGACATAATTCAAAGCAGAAAAGTTTTTGTTCAAGAAAAAATTGGGAAATCATTAATATCGGTCGAATTTCTTCTATATTGTATACTACACATGACATATCACTAGTTTGCATAGAAAATCTGCGATCTTAGCTTTTATTTAACCCACAAAAGAAAGCTGAAAACTTAAAATTGCTCTCCTGAAAAAATGCGTTTTTTGAGTTATTTGAGTTATTGGACATATCGCTATTGAAGTAAATGAGCGATATGTCCAATAGCTCAGTCTGAGTGTTAAAGAAAAGTGTATGTCTACTGTATGTCAATTGCGAGAACTCTTTCTCTTTTGTAGAGTAATTCTGTTCGGTTTGACTAAGTGTTCGTGAAATAACACGTGTCTGCTCTGAGAAACGTGGTAAGTGGTTTAACAATGGCTGCAAAATGTTTTATGAATTTTCGATAATAGTTTGCGAGACCTAGAAAAGATCTAAGCTTCTTGAGTGAAGTAGGAGTGGGAAAATCTTTTATAGCTTGTATTTTTACGGGATCGACGGTGATTTTATTGTATTTAATTATGTGCCCCAAATATTCTACTGAGTCTTTAAAGAAGTGTGACTTTTCATTGGAAATCTTCATGTTAGCTTGGTGAAGTGCATTTATAATAATGCGTAAGTGCTCGACATGCTCTTCTGGAGAAGAAGAGTAAATGAGAACATCGTGTATATAAACATACGCAAATTTGCCAATATATGGTCTCAGGATATCATCGATACACCTTTGAAAAATTGACGGAGCATTTTTCAGTCCAAAAGGCATGCGAAAAAATTCATATGTGGCTCTATTTACACTAAAAGCTGTTTTCTCTCTGTCAGATTCTTTAATAAGAATCTGTTGAAATCCAGATTCCAAATCTAAAGTTGTAAATATTTTTGCATTACCAAGATTTTGTATTGTCATAGCTACATCAGGTATGGGGTATCTATCTGTATTAGTTTGAGCGTTTAGCTTTTGAAAGTCTACAACCATTCTGCGTTTCGGTTTCCCTTGTTCGTCGGTACCTTTTTTATCAACTGTCCAAATGGGTGAATTGTACGGACTTTTACTAGGTTGGATTATTTCACTTTCTAAAAGTTTAATTATTTCTTTGTTAATAAAATCATCAGATATAGGGTACGGATATTGTTTTGTCCAGATAGGATCTTCGGATCTCGTCCTAATTGTGGCTTGTACAGTGGTAGTAAGTGGTAATATTGAGTTAGTACCTTCATTTTGTTGCATTATTTTTTCAATTTCAGATCTATTTTTTTCATTGCTTACTTTATAATTAATTTTTTGCAAAATTTCTCTTTCTTTCTTGGCCCTACATTTATACCTGAGCTTATACTCGAAAAGGTTAATCTCTGCTTTAACTGTATACGCATACGTGTAGTCGAGGCGATTTATGATTGAGTAGAAGTTGAACTTCGTGTTGTGGTTGATTAAAATATCGGCTGCTTCTCCTTAAATTTTCGAATGCAATATCGAAAGTGCGGTATAATATGTCGGGGTTGTGGCATATTCTTTTATGTTTTCCATGTGCGTCCACGCACGTTTTCTCCAGGATCTGTATTGATTTATATTGCCCGTGAAGTCAGGCAATGCTTTAAAAATATCCAGGTTAATCTGCATTTCGTTGATTATATTTGGTTTGCAGTCCTCGTGATCCGTAATTGTCACATTTGATGGCAGACTGTTCTCCAGGGTAGCCACTCTTTGTTGGTTCTCAGTTAGAGATGTAGTTAAAGCAGCAATTTGAGCCCTGAGATTTGCAATCTTCTGTGCAGACATATCGAAGTTGGTGTTCAATAACGGACGACGCAAATTGAACAGTTTTTGTCTCTTTTTATGAGATTCCAGCGTGATTCCGATGTTTATTGCTGCTGCTTCCAAGTTTTCAGGAACTTATTTTTTCCTTCTTCAGGAACGTGGATTTTAGTTTTATCCCTTTATGTCAGGATATGGCAGGTTCAGTTCAAACGGAAAGAACGGTTGAGCCCACAGTTAACAAACTGTTGTTTGTCGCGAGTAAAATAAATTATGTTTATTTGGGCAGTACACTTATTTTCGTGTTGCCTTTTTTATTCATAATTTCTTACTGACTACATTTTCTAATCTTAGTGCTATTTATGTATACTTATGGAATGCGGCTGCTGTTATCTGCTTCCAATTTCTTTGTTGTAATTCGATATTTGTTATCTTGCTATCACTTGTTTGTTATTGCTGAGATGCGGAGGTGGTTATCGCAGTATATTATTCTCTTGCCAGATGTTTGTTTTTTATATGTCGAGAATGCATTTCTATTGTTCGGCTGATAGTGCATGTCAAAACAAGTTCTATCAGTTTACATAGTTCGTCTTTGTTTAGGATGTATATTAACAGATAAGATGTATGTGAGTGTGTGTGTGTGACCCGGAGCGAGGCTATGTCGTTAACTCGCACACGGTGGCTGCCAACAGGAGAAGAGTTGAATATATGATGTCCTATATAGCAGCAGCATTCATCCTCGAGCTTTATTTTTGACTATGTATTCACTGTATGTAGTAGTGTACCGAACTACTTTCTGTCGGTTTCCCGGAAATTAACCAAAAGTTAAAAAAGTTTGGCAGGAACCGTTTCATTAAAATATGCAAATAAATACAAGTTATGAAATAATATGTAGAATCGATACAACTAACTTTAAAAACTTTGTCTGCATACATATTTAAGTGGGAGGTACTTTAATATGTGTAATTCCTTTCCTCCAGGTGTAGGTTGCTTACTCTTGTTGTATTTGTTCCATACTCATGTGATTTCCCCAATTTGTCATTTTTATATTTTCTATTTAGTAGCGTCAGTTTGTTTTTGTTTAAGGTGTTTAGTATATACATTTGTTTCGCGCACGGTTTTCACAATGTTCTGTAATTTTGTTACTTTTTTTTTAAATATTTTTTTTGTATTACATATAATTTGATGTAGGTCTTTTCAACGTTTGCATTAGCTTCGTCTGTGTGTATGTATGTATGTATGTATATAACCTTTTCCAGTTCGTCGGTAATTTCAGTAAAAAATTTAGATATCTTGATGAAACTCACCACATATTTCTTAGCACCTAATGGAGGTCGGTGTTGCAGTTGTGCGTAATCGGTGCATTTAAGATGCCGAACTGTAATTTCATACAGGGGATTGCGGTAATAAAGGACATCCGATGTCTGATTTTTTCCGCGTAGTTCCGCTATCAAAATGGTTTAATGTACATATCTTCCCCATAGGTAATGCTGACTCAACCCAACCTGCTCGGAAGAAGTATCTTTAGCATCTCTACAAACTCTAAGAAAATGGGTGGAATCAGATAATAATCACTCCCACTCCCCATATAACGTTACATTGAAAACTACTGAGAGGACAATACATGCCGCAAGCAATGAACTTTTCAAAAAAGATGGTTGGGAAGAGCTTTACAAGAGAACAATGGACGTGGCCTTTAGCTGAAATCCTATATCAGGAACTACCCGACTAATTTTGGTATGTGAGGTTACCCAGCCAGCCGCTGCAAGAATGGTGAAATCGGACAACAACAAAATTTGTGTATGTTTGTAACTTTTTTCAGTGGTACTGAAACTGTTTGAGAGGCATTGCTAAAAATAAAGATTATAAAAAAATGTCCCTAAAACTATGTAGCTGAAAGCATCAACTTTCCATGCTATAATTTTGATAACAAATTTAGTCATACACATCCTTAAAGAAAGTGAAAACACCACGTGTGGTCAAATAATAAAAATGGTTAAAAAAGCTAAAAACATGGTTTTACGAAGCACTCTTTTTTTCACTGTATATTTTTTTTCATTTCAGTTGTACACATGTATGTGTATATACATACATATGCTTCGAGAATATAGGTTTTATCTTCATTTAATTATTTATTTTTAATTCTTTTTTTCAATGTGATCATCGCACTGTTACTTTTTGTAGTTTACCTATGTTTGTTTTTACCTTTTATCGACAGTGCCTTTCTTTAGAGCTCGAAGGACCAATGATTACTTCTTTACCCATTTTGCTCCTTTGTCGCTCACCACTTAAATAATTCCGACTAGACCTTTGGGTTTCTAAGTAAAAAACCAAGTTTTCGATTGTATTTATATTTTCTTTCAATTCATTAAAATGTTAGTTAATCACAATCACACAATAATGTTTTGGTTCCGAATCCAGACGAAAAAAAGAGCTGGTTAGACATGACGATCCTTTTTTGCTCATGTTACTGTTAGGTGGTGTCCATGGCGTCATCGAGTGTGGTGTTTTTTTTGCAGATATGAATGTGTTGTGCTCTCGTGTGGGTTCCTTTGTGTGGTGTGTGCTTGCATGTATTGATGTGTGGTGTTCTCTTATAAGTTCTATTGGTGTGGTGTTTTGGAGTGTGACTGTGTTATGCATTAAGTCAAAAGGTGCATTGATGTGGTGGTTTTAGGGAAGACTAATCTCATTTAGCCACCGTTATTCTGGCAATGATACATCGCAATACCAAAACTGAATAATATAGAGTATTATACCTAATATGAAGATGTCAGCCATTCTTGCTTATTACTTATTTACTTATTAATAATGTTCATTTTTTCCGTAGTTTCAAGAACAGGAAATTTACATTAGTTAATAATTAATTATACCATTGTTCTAAATAATTTCATTTTGACATTTTATTTAAGATTCGAATGGACCGCATTGTAATCGAATATCTACTCAGAAGAGGATATTATGAAACGGCGGAGTGCCTTGCAAGGAAGTCTGATATTCGAAGTTTAACTAATCTTGGTGAGTAAACAACGTCCGATCGTCATTTAATCGTTTATTTAATAATTTATTAATCTATAATCTATACCATCTGACCTAATTTGACTTGGGCTGGTGCATTTGAACTGCGCCAGAGTTAATTTTTACTTATGTAAAAATGAGCAAAATAATGTTTTTTGCACTGTATCAAAATGGCGCTCTTAAGAATATTACTTAAGATTCATAAACGGCGTATATAAATAATCTTAAGGTTGTTACAAATAGAACAGAGTAGCTTTGTTCACGAATAAGTCTATTCATTATGAAATGACAAAACAGAATTAGTAAGAATGAAATAACAGCTGTCAAATAGACAAACTCCAAGAACCACTATTGTACAAACACGGTGTTCAGGAATTTTCCAAAAGAACTATATCGTCTGCGTAGGCAACCACTCGGTAGCCTCGTTCCTCAAGTTCTTTCTAAAGGTCGTTCACCAAAAGGCTCGAGAGCAAAAGGCTAAAAGACGTCACCTTACGGGGTTCACATTTTCACTTACCGATGTGCCCGTAAATTTTCCCATTCCGCAGAACCGTTTTGTTGCAAAGGAAACCATAGATGATAAGCTTGAGATCCAACAATCCCTTCCTTATGTTGTTGAAAGTCCCTTTGATATCGAAAACGGTACAATAGTGTCGGCTAACCTGCCAATAGGTATCCCGTTCCTCCGAAATGGAACAAACGAAACGAATAGAGACTAACCCTATAGGCCTTAGCAGTAACATGAGAGCTTCGCATAGATGAGGACCACCCATTTTTTCACGTTGTGCAGGTATAATGCTATCGGGTCCCGGAGATTTAAAAGAGTTAATAATACATGTAAGACGACGCTTATCCTAACGGTTAAAAACAAAGGCTATATAGCCTTGAAACTCTCTAAGGGTTACCTCTTCCGTAGATGCGTTTAAAGGAAAGTGAGCGTCCTGGTGTAGTCGTAGCGACTTCTCACATCAGCCTAGTTTCCAGGTCCATGTCTCAGATACCCCAATGGGTTATGTTTCTTTACGAGAATACGGCAAATAGGATTAGCTCATGACAACCCTCTGTAGTTTCGCAGAAGACCTTTTGGCCTTCCTAATACCGGTCTTATATTAGGTTGTCAAATATCTCCTTTCCGTCTGTTTGCTCTTTAAATTGATCATTAATTGAACGCAATATCCAAACTAATTATGCATAGCGTCGTTTTGTAGGTTATGTCAAGACCTTTCAAAGATGTATAGTATTGCCAGATACGAGCTCTGTAGACTTTATACATAGCCGCAAAATTCTGAAGACAAAAAGTCGGAAGGGAGATATTTGCAACCTAATATATGGCATGACCTGCTTTACAAAATGCCCAATCTGCACTAAGTCCGCTTTTATGAGCCTTATTAAACAGTCTCCTTGGTGTGCCAAAAGACAGGAGCTTTTAAGGACACACCTATATACAGAACTGGAGACCTCAACACACTCATCGTTCCTGCTGGCAGATAGGCTTGAGCTTCGACCTGGCGCAACAATTTCTAAGTTTCTATATGTTTCTCTGGCCTGACCTGATCTGTCCAGGTTAAAACTAGTATATATATGATCAGAGAAGGAATGGTTCTTATGAACCCTCCATTCGGAGATTAAGGGAGCTATTTCTCCTTGATGTCAAAGTGAGGTCAATGACTTCTTCCCTGCCTGCAGGTACGAAAGTGGGACAGTTTCTTTTGTTCTTTATGCAGAGATCTTTACTACAAATTGAACCAAAAAGTGACTCATCTCTAGCGTTTACTCCCGAGATTCCCCAGACCGTGAGCTTTTAGTTCGCGCCCGAACCAATAATAACGCTAGATTTTTTTCGTCGGGCCCCTCATCCCGTCTTCCTCAGCATCTCTGGAGGTGGCTTCACCCCCGCCATCGTACGGCATATGGACCGAAGCGATCCAGAGTTCTCCGGCTTAGTCACAACGTCCTATTTGCTGAATCTATATAAGAGAAAAGCATTTAGTTCATTTCGGAAAAGCAAACAACCTCAGAGTCTACCAGTACTATTGTCAATAGTTTATGACTCCCTGCTCCTCCTAATGCTAAGCCACGGCTCTTGAAGGTTTTCTCCATCCTACAGTCTTTTCCAGAAGTGCGGGTTCCGAACATGCAAGACTCTCGACTCGGAACTCCTCGAACGAATAACCACTCAAGATTAAAGGCAGCATCGGCGATCAAAGATATGCCCCCAACGCTTTCTGTGTCCAAAAGGGACGAGGCCACATCCACGCCTGTCTGCGCATGTGTTTCCTTTTCTATATCGCTCCTGAAGGCTGTGAGACAACCGCCTTGTCTGTTGACACCCTTTGCGTTGGTAAAAGGACCGATGGACACCTTGTTCCGGAGAATCAGCATAGTGGAAGATGGCTCCATATATCCAACTACGATCGCACACCCCCAGTTTGTTTTAACGACCTCTGCCGCCTAAGAGTAAGCTGAAACTTACTCGAGCTCAGGTTCCTGAGCAATCTTCCTGCCACCGTAGAGAGCTATTATATTTTCTGCCACGCGGCGGACCGTCTTCAGCATACTAGCTGATTTCACCAGCTTATTGACGGGGATTTTAGCATTGCCTGCGATCTCTCAGCCCACCATGAACCTAGCAGAGGTTCCTATGCCTGTGCTGGCGGTTTCACCTGACTGACTTTCTGCGCTATTAAAAGGGCGGTTTTCCCGCTACCTTTTGTGGACGACGATTCCGTCACTCCGGCCAGTGACCCACCCGGGACTGGCTTTTAATGGTTCCAAAGTTAGCTCTATTAAGGAGCCAAAAGGAGAGTTGACGCACGCCCTTATGGGGCAAAGCATTCAGAGCCAGCAAGGAGTTTTCTTAACCTACCACATCAACTTAATGATAACGGGAGAGGAGGCCTGACAGGGTTTTAACGGTACAGAGGCAGTCCCGGTATTAACTCGCTAGCCACTTCGGCAAGATATCACTTACACTTATCCAGGTGAGAGAATACTTTCATCATTTCAGTGAAATCATAGCTCAAGTTGATCCAAGCACAAGTTTGTTATGAGTTTTCACAGGCCGCAAGTCATTTAGCGTTCCTAGGATGCACCGCATAGAAGAGATCTACGTTACATCCCAATATTGCTTCTACCTCTCTTTAAAGGTAACTTTTCAAGGACATATTTTCAAAACTATAATTCCGAGCAGCTTGAGAATTTAGGACAATATTCTAGAAATTTCATAGAATTAAATAAGACAATGAAAAACAGATTATTTAAAGCAGTAAAACCCATCTATCCCTTTAGTGCCAGTGAATGCCATCGATTTCGATATACATAGGTCCAGTCTGCTCGTTCGCACAGTTGGTGAATATTGTCACCCTGGATTTAGTGGGGGAGAGTGTCAGGCTCCTTGCAGAGTATATGGATTTCGACGATTTCAACTCACTGATGATACCCTCAACCTCTGCATCGGTGGAAATAATTGACATTCAGACTTTTTACATATTGCGCAGCATTTTTAAAAATTTTGAGAACAACCGGTATTCGTATAGATATATTTGTGCTATGATTTTTGTACTCATGCAACTTGCTCCTAGAGAGTATAATAGTTTTGTTCACCTAACGGTTATACGTATCACCTAAAACTGAGCGAGATAGATACAAGGACATATACTATATATATATATATATATATATATATATATAAATGACAAGGATGACGAGCAATGTGAAATTCGGGTGACTGTCTATCTGTTCGTCCGTCCGTGCAAGCTGTAACTTGAGTAAAAATTTAGATATATTGATGAATTACGAGTTCGTAGATGGGCGTAATCGGACCACTGCCACACATACAAATCGCCATTAACCGAAGTGGATCGCAGTAGCAAAGGGCACCTGTGGGCAAAAATTAAAAAAAAAAAATGTAAATATCTCCTAAACTACTAAATCTACTATAACCAAATTTGGCCGGCACAAAAATGATAAGAACTTCTGCCGACAGTGTGAAAATAGTTGAAATCGGAAGATAACCCCGCTCTTTTCACGTATGACGGTACTGTTCAAAACTACTAAAAGCGCATTAATTCAATAACTAAATACGGCATATTAAGTTATCCAAATCCAAACTAAACTGTTCAAGCCCACAGATATTGAATATGTGGACCCTAGTACCCTTAGTTGACTTTGTACCGAAAATATCGGTCAATGTGTGAGATATACAGTTGAAATTCAATTATAATCCTTCCCTAATAACAGTATTTCTGTCTAATATGGGTTGATTTCGGGTCAATACTTCCATGAGCTCCCATATACCTAATACAAATATTTTCGAACTTCAAGGTGACTTTATGCTGGATATATCGGCCAATATTTGTGTTATCTCAAAGTAAATTACAGAATGTGTTTTTCTCGTAACGGTGTATCTTTGTGCCTAAAATAAATACATTTGGGCGAAAACTTGACTTACTCCCCGTATAACGAATATAACGATTTTTGAACATTCGCCTTACTTTACTCAATGTGATTGGTGATTGTATGTGAGGTACTTTAATGGCACAATTTTTCAATATGTGGCATGATAATAAATAATCGAGTCGATACTACCTACCCCAACTCCTATATATTACATAAAATGATTTTCGTTTTTCTGACAAACCTTATGTATCTGTCAGTTATATATAGTATATGTATATATAAAATTGATGGGATTACGATCCTCTGGTTGACGTTTGTCTGGCTTTGATTCTTGCAAGTTACAAAAGTATAAAATGTTAGGTTGCACCCCTTTTTCTTATCAGTGGTTAAGGGTTTAACCCTCAACGGGTCTGGCCAGGCATATTTTGTTTTTAAATGTTATTTAAATATATTTAGAGTGTAGCAAACGACTTGCGCTTCATGGTAGCTTCCTAAAATTTTATTGTCTATAGAATAAAAACAAAAAATTTCAAGGATATCGTATCGAAAAGGACGAAAAAATGATATTATAATATTACACCTTAGTGCACCAATGGTGCTTGGCTAGACTGGATTTTGTATGAAATTATATGAACTTTGGTATGTTTCTATCACTTCGCACGGTTGATTTATCTGTTTTCCTGTTCGTTACATGTCCAAATTGGTTTGTATGTTTATCTAGGTCAAATACTTTAGCCGCTAGAGCGTTTTAAAGGTTAAGAAAAATGTAATTTTTCTCAAAATGTTACATTTTTTTTTGAACGCTATTGCCACGCCCCTGGTAGGGATAGAGGGGAGGTTGAGGGCTTTCCTGAAAGCCCCAGGGGTGAACTAACTCACAAAATGGTTTTGATCCCCCGGCCCCATACTCCCCAACTGTAGTGACACAAATGGTGAAAACCCATTTTCGCCTATTGCCACGCCCCCGGTGGGGCCTTGGGGCGAATTATACATTTCCTGAAAGCTCTTTAAATTACCTAACGAGGGCAATTTATTTGACCCACCTAGGCCAAATACTTTAGCCGCTACAGCTAGAGGTTAAGAAAAAATGTAATTTTTCTCAAAATGTTACATTTTTTGTGAACGCTATTGCCAAGCCAAGCGTGAACAAGGCAGTCAATTTCATTTCAACCAAATCGAGAGGTAAGAAATTTCAAAAATGTATCTATATTGTACATATATGAGCGTAAATACAACACGTATTTCCATACAAATGTATGTAAACACCACTTGGTCTAGCCAAGCACCATTGGTCTCGACTTAGTGTATCAGACCGTTGGTCTCGACCAGGGATAAATATGTTTATTCGGATCTATAGGGATCTCTTTGCGCTCGACTTGTCAAACAGTCAAAAGAAGAGTGTGTTTACAAACAAAACCAGGATTGTGTGTGTTTATTTTTGCTACGGTATTCTTTTGTATTATGCAAGTCAGTTGATGACAGATAGTTGAACGCACAACATGTTACTGTGAAAATACGCATATTTCACGCCAGTTCTCATCTTGTTTTTTTTTTATTTATTTATTATTCTGTTCGCTTTGGTTATAATAATGAGTGATGAAGTGGAATATGTGTATAATACACGATTACGTTCTAGAAATATCAGTGCAGATTTTTATGATCACTTAACATCAGCATTGGTAAGTCACATTCAAAATGAAAATAATGATGTTGTGCGTGAAGAAGTGGATCCATTCGAAAGCGATGCCGATGATAGAGATGTCGATTATGTGCCGTTTGAAGATGCGTCGGATATTGAAAATGAAATCGAAATCGAGCCGAATGAAATATTAGATAGCGACGAAGAGGAAGTAATCCATGGTGTAGAAGAAGAAGAGCGTGAAACTCCAGCTACTATTGAAACTTCTTACTACGGTTAAGATGGGACAGAATGGAAAAAAGAGCCTAATGAAGCAATTCGTACTCGTGCACACAATATTGTGCGCTTTAGGCCTGGACCGGAGCAACAAAACTCTGTTCCCATTGAGGTATTCAAACAGTTTTTTACTACCAATATTTCATTCATTATCATCAGTCAAACAAATCGTTATGGAAGAGACCAATTTGCAAAATGGAATGCAGAAAATCTAACCTCAAAACCTAAAGTTTGGGTGGATTTCACTAGCACCGAACTTGATGCATTTATTGGTATTCTTATTGCTTCTGGCGTAACGCACAATAATATGCAGTTTACACCACTTTTGTGGCAAACAGATGCTCTTCCCATCTTTCCAGCGGCGATGCCACTCAAACGATTCCGACTACAATCTGATAAGGCTGCCGCAATTCGCGATATATGGAATTTTTTAAATGAAAACCTCGCCAGAAACTATGAGCCGCATGAAAATGTAACGATTGATGAGCAATTGTTTCCGTATCGTGGCAAGACAAAGTTTACGCAATTCATACCATCAAAACCAGCCAAATACGGTGTGAAAATCTGGTGGGCATGTGACTCACAAACAAAATTCCCAATGCAAGGTATATTGTACACGGGAAAAAAGGATGGCGAAGAACGTGAAGTGAACCAAGGAGAAAATGTATTGCTCGAACTTGTGAAACGGTACGAACGCACCGGCAGAACAATAGTAGCTGACAACTTTTTCACAACACTGACAGGAGCCAAACGATTGGCTACCATTGGACTTGTTTTCGTCGGTACTATTCGCGCCAATAAGAAGTGTTTACCCGAAGAATTGAAAAAAAATCCGTCTGGTCCGTTGCTTTCTACTCTTTTCGGGTTTCACGATAATCTCGTTTCGATTTGTAGCTATGTTCCGAAAAAGAACAAGGCAGTCAATTTGATTTCAATCCTACACTACACAAAGGATTGCGAAGGTGAAGCCAAAAAACCGGAAGCAATTTTATTTTATAATTCAACAAAGGCCGGCGTTGACTGCATGGATCAGATGGTTACCCATTACACTACAAAACGGCCGACGAAACGATGGACATTTGCCTTTTTTTGCAACTTGTGGGATGTGATGGAATTGGCTGCTTTCGTAGTTTGCAAAGAAATCGACCATCTACATAAAAAGGATGCACGACGCACTTTTCTTTACAATTTATCGAGAACATTGGCAACGCCCAATATCGAAAATCGTATGAACAATCCCAATGTCATTAAACATCTATCTTGTCGTTTGGCTTTTGAATCCTTTTTCGGTCGTTTACTCAACATTCCATCACGATTAGTAGCTTCAACATCAAAAGGTGCTGACACACTCAAAGGAAGTAGAGATTGCAGACTTCGTTTGCAAGAAAGCGATAAATTGCGTCTTAAAACTCAATTTTTCTGTTCTAAATGTTCAAATCCAGTTTGTCAACAGCATTCGAAAATTGATTACATATGTTTATTTTGTATTCCTCAGGACCCATCATCATAAAATCAATTGAAAAATCGCTCAAAAATGATTCATATGCTCCTAAATAAATCAAAAAATTAACGAAAAGGAATGTATGTAAACACATAAGGACCTAGCCAAGCCATTGGTCTCGACTAAGTGTATCAGACCGTTGGTCTCGACCAGGGTTAAGGAGATTTGTTTTAGTGTTTCAATATTTTTTGAATCCATTGTAATTCTGAACTCTTGCAAACATGCTGCTACAGCGTATAATAGTTTTGTTCATATAACGGTAATGAGACGAGTTTAAATTCGAGTGACTGTCTGTCTGTCCATTCGTATGTATAAATGATAACTTGAGTCAAAATTAAAATATCTTGACGAAACTTGATACAGGTCTTTCTTGGTAAAACATGGAGGAAAAACAAAAACCGATAAAGTGTCATAACTTAACACTAAATCAAGATGTAGAACTAACTGTTTGGCACAGGGCATGAGGCTCTTCTGAGCTAAAATTGTTGAGAAAGTGTTCGTGACCCAGCCCTTTAATAAGTTTAATGTACATATCTCCTAAACCACTAAATCTATAACAACCAAATTTTCCCACTCCCCATATAACGGAACTGTTAAAAACTACTAAAAGCGCGATAAATCAATAACACTGGTCAACAAATTTGAACATTTTTTTTGTCACATGAAAATTGAATATACTAGGGCCACCAAATAATAACATATCAATGAAAAAAAATTTACACATCGTGTTTTCTTGCGACATCAAAACATATATTTTCGTAAAAAGTACAAAATTCATCCACACTTACAGAATTATTTCCTAATATCTAATAGATACTTATGATTTTCTTGAATATTTGGCCGGACCGGTAGGTCCCTTTTAAGTCTCCAACAATAGTCTGCTAGCATTCCTGGACTTCATTTCCCTTGGTCTCGCTTCCCTTTTCAACTCTCGGTATCTATCCCATCCCGCACGAGTTGTGGTCGATCGTAACGTTGCGAGGTAGGCAGCCTGTTTTCTCTCCGCTGCGTCACGGCACTCCTCGTCGTACCAGCTGTTCTTTTGCACTTTCCGAAAACCAATGGTTTCGGTTGCAGCTGTACGTAGGGAGTTTGAAATGCCGTCCCACAGTTCCCTTATACCGAGTTGTTGACGAGTGCTCTCAGAGAGCAGGAGTGTAAGCCGAGTAGAAAATCGTTCGGCTGTCCGTTGTGATTGCAGCTTCTTGACGTCGAACCTTCCTTGTGTTTGTTGGCGTGCGTTTTTTGCTGCACAGAGGCGGGTGCGAATCTTAGCTGCAACAATATAGTGGTCCGAGTCGATGTTAGGTCCTCGGAGCGCACGCACATCTAAAACACTGGAGACGTGTCTTCCGTCTATCACAACATGATCGCTCTGGTTGGTGGTTTTTCGATCCGGAGACAGCCAGGTGGCTTGATGAATCTTTTTATGCTGGAATCTAGTACTGCAGATAACCATATTTCGGGCCCCGGCGAAGTCAATCAGCCTCAACGCATTTGGGAATGTTTCGTCGTGGAGGCTGAATTTACCGACCGTAGTGCCAAAGATACCTTCTTTGCCCACCCTGGCGTTAAAGTCGCCAAGCACGATTTTGACATCGTGGCGGGGGCAGCTCTCGTAAGTGCGCTCCAAGCGCTCATAGAAGGCATCTTTGGTCACATCGTCCTTCTCTTCCGTCGGGGCGTGGGCGCAAATCAGCGATATGTTGAAGAACCTGGCTTTGATGCGGATTGTGGCTAGACGCTCATTCACCGGAGTGAATGATAGTACTCGGCGACGGAGTCTCTCTTCCACCACGAATCCAACACCAAACTTGCGCTCCTTTATATGGCCACTGTAGTAAATGTCACAAGAACCTACTCGTGTCTCTCCTTGTCCCGTCCATCGCATTTCTTGGACGGCGGTGATGTCAGCCTTTATTTTTGCGAGGACATCAACCAGCTGGGCAGAGGCACCTTCCCAATTAAGGGTCCGGACATTCCTGGTGCATGCCCTCAAATCGTAGTCCTTATTTCGTTTGCCATGGTCGTCATCAAAAGAGGGGTCTCTCATCCGAGGCTGATTGTTGATTTTCATTAGTAAGATTGTTTACGTGGCGGGTCCCAAACCCAGCGCACAACCCTGCGGAGGGGATGTTTCGCCTTCGAACGGATGTTCTTAAGCTACCCAGAGGATACTTGGTCAAAGACCGGAAGTAGTGAGCTGCTTGAGCCATATGTAAAAGAATCGTTTCTGGCCACTCCTAAGTGAATGGCGATCAGAGAACTTTCCTCACTTGCGTGAATTTCTACACATGACTCCATCCTCCCCCACAAACCACCAATGAAATTTGTAAAGTTTACGGAAATGATGCTGCTGATGTTCGTATAGCGCAACAATAGTTCGCTCGTTTCCATTCTGGAAATTTCGAAATTTCGGGTTACATTGATGAAATAATATGTCTAGCGAAAAAATGGCAAAAAGTGGTCGACCAAAATGGTACATATTTGTTTATTTATTTATTATTATAAATATAAAAAAATAAGTTGAAGTTTGATTAGAAATTCGAAAGGACTTTTTCGACTACTCAATATAATAAGAGATAATTAAGAGAGTATCCTTTCCTGATAGTGGTATGTTGTCTGTGTGTTACAACTGGTTGGGATCGGGGTAATACTTTCTTAGCCCTTAAATACTTAATATAAAGTTAATATAAAAATTTTCGAACGTCCAAGTCACTTTATATAAAATTGAGAGTGTGTTTCTATAATAACGGTGAATTTTTGTGCTTAGAGTGAAGAAAATCGCTCCACCCATAAACTAACAAACCATATGTACCTGGAGGTATAACCCCTTCATTAATCCTAGTGAGTTAAAGGCTCTTCGTTACTTGTTGTGTTTAATTTTGTGCCAAAGATATTTGACTGAGTCTTGGAACGAATTACACTTTTCGATGAAATTTTCGAATTGACTCTAATGCATTTATTATAGTTGAAACTTTACAATATTTTCCTTGGGTGAAAAAAATGTTAGTACAAGTACATCGTCTATATACACATAATATCCTTTAGAAGTCATCTGCGCATCGTTGAAATATTGAGGATGTGTTTTTCAATCTAAAAGGCATCTTTACAAGCTCTTACTGTCCGTGATCGCCTGAGCAGTAATTTTTAAAATTCAACCATCAGTCTTCATCTGCGCTTTTTTGGAACAGTCCATGTAGTTGAATTATATGGGCGTTTACTTGGCTTGATAACACTGGTAGACACATAATTTGCGACATGAAAATTCTTAGGTGTTTCTAATGCAGTTTGATACCCTGATCTACCTGCGCTTTTTTTTGAAACAGTCCATGTAGATGAATTATATGGGCATTTACTTGATTTGATAACACTGGTAGACACATAATTTGTGACATAAAAATTCGTAGGTGTTTCTAATGCAGTTTGATACTCTGAAGTCAAATCTGAAAACAGAATTTTTC
Source organism: Bactrocera tryoni (assembly GCF_016617805.1). Lineage (NCBI taxonomy): Eukaryota > Metazoa > Arthropoda > Insecta > Diptera > Tephritidae > Bactrocera > Bactrocera tryoni. The sequence goes on from NW_024395977.1 coordinate 22,710,604, forward strand.
TATCACCCACAGATATTCTGTAACCTGCGGCTTTAGATTTTAGAATACTACTGTGATCAAATTGAAAAGTGAATTAATTTCAGTTAACTTATACTTCCCGTGTTTTTCGAATCGGTAAATTTTTTTTCTGTAATTTTTCTGAATTTCACGTCAAAATATTCATTAATATTTGAGATACGCGTCGTTTTGTGAGGCTCTAAAAGTGAATTCTTCGATGTTTACCATGTCTGAACTTGTTGAACAAAGAAGTTGGTTATTCGTGATCATTTACGTTACCTTCGTGTAACTTTTGGCTATTCAGCAAATTCACATGACCACTCCGAGCAGTGGCCAGTGCGTCAGTCACACACCAAGGCAACTGGAGGGCCAGTTTTCTTGTCGATTACTGCTGGACATAGTTAAGGGATACTCCAAAAATAAAATATCGCCGAAAAACATCGACAGTAACATTTTGAAGCACATACTCTTTGGTTAATATAATAATATTACAATAATATATATAAATTTGTTTTTTTTTTAACAAAAATGGTTATTGTGCGGAGGTTATTATATGTGCACGCGATGGCTGCCAGTAGGGATGGTAAACTCGATTCCGATTCTACTCGAAAATCGAGTTTTCTCGTTTATTTTTAATCGATTTTTCGGAATCGATCTTCAGTAGTCGAAGTCGATTAAGAATCGATTCTTGTTACCCCCGATGGTAACAAATTTTAATTAATAATAAATTAAAAAAGTTGATAAACGAAAAAGGAACTTTTTGAATATTATTCAAATAAATCAAAAACTGATTTTAATAAAATTGATTTATTTTTGCATTATAGTTTCTTTGACTGGTGATGAAAGGATCTAATCTCAAAAGCATTCGGTTTAGCAAGTCGTGATTTGTAACGATCCGTTAGTTCTTTCGTATATGATGAAGTCGATACATCTTAACGTCCTTATTGCTTGACTCAGCTCTCAGCTCTTATGAGAGCTCTTCAATTGAAACTGGTGCATATTGAATAACATCGGGAGCGTGAATTAAAATTTTACGGAACAACGAGGGAAGATAATGCCAGGAATATTTTGAAGTTAATTCTTTGCAGGATCTAGCGCAAATCTAGTGCTTTTAGGGTTTAATAAACTGATTCCTTCTGAAATTGAATTCGAACAGGACGGCAATAGCGGGTGGACGTGACGGCAATAGCGGGGGTATGTCGTGACAAATAAATTATTGTCTTATAAATTATTATTTTGAAATTTCTGCTTATATTCGCTCTGAGAATTGCCAACAAAGCTACACATTCCTATTGATAATAGGTAATTAGAGGACTCATTTCGTTCATTAATTACATTTGTGACGCAATGTGGTCCAATAATTTTTTTATCTCAACTTCAACATCAGATTCTGAGGCCTTTATTTGCTCATTTTCCATTAAAATGTCATCACAGCAGGGTAAAAAGTTAGTATCAAGTTTTTTGTTAACGAAGCTTTTAATAAGTAGATACTGAAGCTTTATTAAATTTGCTTCGGTGATAAGTGATATTACTTCACAAATTTTCTAAACACCAAAATTCAAAAATAAAAAATTATATATAGGCGTGAAAGTTATGATGTGCCTAAATAAAAGTACGTATGTATAAAACAAACATTTGATAAAAGAGAGAAAATAATAAAATGAAAACCAAAGCTCAAATATGTAGTTATATGTATGATGAAAAAAAACATAAAGAACAATAAAACATCTACGCAAATACATGCAAATAAATACAAAAAATTATATTGCATGCCTGGTAGAAAAACATGAATAACAAGGAAAGTTGCAAAAAGTTGCAGCTGAAATCAAAAGCATAGACTTAGAAAACATTAACTGATATAAACAAACTTGATTCATTTGAGGGCGAGACAGGGATCACAACTTTTTGTATACCTTAAATCGATGTTTAAAGAAAAACATACCACTCAAAAGGGCACTTTTTTATTTAACATATACCTTTGTTATCAATACTCATTTCGATTTATGGGGATTACGGACGATTTTATATTGCAATTTAATTTATTATAAGAGATAATTTTTAAGCTATTTTCACTGCACATTCCGCGTGTTTCTATTGTCTCACTTCTCTCGCTTTTCGTAGCCCCTACGAATGGTATAGAGCAAAAATGTGTTTACCGTTAGTTTTATTGGTGTTTTAAGAAATAGCTTTGATACAAACAGTGGTAAATTTCATACTTTTATTTTTTTATTTTTGGCCTATGAAATCGACCAGTATGCACTGGTGGGGGGAAATGAAAGGTCTTATATCGAGGGAGAATATACTCATTGTAATTTTATTTTGATATTTTCATTGATACTGCTGACTTGTAGCTTGAGTAGCTCTTAGTGCCTTTATCTGTATCGTATAGTAGTCGCCTGTTTGTAAAATAACTCATGACAACTTCCATAATATATTGAGAGGCACGTATTTCATATAGAGCTTTGATTATGTTTGCCCACTTTGCTGAGTTAAAGGCATTCTTGACATCCAGGGTGACCAGCGCACAATATTTTTTTGTTCCGCCTTTCCATCGCTTGCCACTTACTGCGCATTTCGCGGTGTCAACGACATCGTATAGTGCGTCAATGGTGGACCTCTTTTTCATAAAGCCGTATTGTCTTTCTGATAATCCGCCGGCTTTCTGGATTGCTATCTCCAAGCGGTTTCTAACTATGCTTTCGTATACTTTGCCAATAGTGTCAAGCATACATCGAGGTCGATATGAAGATAGTTCCTCCGGAGGCTTTTTTGGTTTAGGAAGTAGAACCAATCGCTGGACTTTCCATGGGTCGGGAAATATTCCTTCTTTTAAGCATGCATTGTACATTTTTACGAATAATTTTGGTTTCAGTATCATGGCTTCCTTTAGGGCTCTGTTTGGAATGCCATCTAATCCAGGCGCTTTGCTGCTTTTAATTTTTCCGGCTATGGCCAATATTTCTTCTTCACTAACTAGCAGTGGTGGCTCTATGACTTCGGATCGAGGCTTAGCATAAGAAATACTGTCGTGTTTTGGAAACAAAGTTTCGACGACATTTCTCATGAATAATGCACTTTTGGGTTGTTGTGCCTTGTTTTTGAATTTTGACATACATATTTTATTGCTGTTCCCCATGGGTTTTCGTTTGCTTCCTCACAGAGTTTTTCAAAACACTTTTTTTACTGCGACCAATGGCTGACTTCAGAAGCTTCTTTTGACTTTTAAATATATTCCTAAGACTGCTTTCATTTCCTTCACTCTGATTACGTTGTAGGCGGCGTCTAGCTGAGTTGCGAAGTTTTCTGAGCCCAGCTATTTCTTCATTCCACCAATACACTGGCCTTCGGTGGTTGTGGTTTGCTGTCCTACGCATGGTTGCGTCGCAAGCTGTGGACAATTTTTTTCGCACTGTGGATACCAAGTGCATGGCGTCTTCGCCTTGTATATTTTCTGAACTCCAGACCATCTCAAAAAGTTCGGCATCAAAGTCTTTTTGTTTCCAAGTTCGTTTTTGGCATGTGTTCCTGCTGCGGCGTTCCTCCGGCATATGAGACTTCGGCAATAATAGCCATGTGGTCACTATTTGTAAATATGTCCGACACCGCCCACTTAATGTGCCTACTAAGGTCGTCGTTGGCGAACATGAGGTCGATTATGGAGCCTTTGTTTCCTTTTTGAAATGTATTTCTCGTTCCGCTATTCAGGATCGTAAGATTCGTTTGGCCGAGTAATTCAAATAGTAGACGCCCACGGTGGTCGCCCAGGCATTGAAGTCGCCTGCGATTATAATTGGTGCTTTGCCTCTGGTTTCTAGAGCAAGTTCCAGGAGGAATTCTTCAAAATCTTTAATAGAGGCGCTGGGAAGAGCATAGCAGCTAACGAAGTATATGCCACGTATATTTGCCCATGTGAAAAAGTTGTGATATCTGGAGCGAGATATAAATGGTTGCCCTTTACATGACCATATTGCAGCTTTTCCTGATTTGTCTGTGGTCAAAGTGCTTTCCGAACGCTGTGCGTATTGTTCGCTTAATAAAGCGACATCAATATTTTCTTCAAATGCTGTCTGTTCAAGCAGGTCTTGTGCTGCAGCATAGTGATTTAGATTTAATTGCAAAATCCTCATTTCCCTAAAGATTTCGCCATCTCCAAGTACTTGGGGCAAGTAGTACTCAAGGCTGAGTGTGCTCCTTTACAAAGCATGCAGCTAGGATCGTTAGTGCATGACTTCGCTACATGTCCACCGGCTCCACAACGTGTACACAGGGACGACCTGTCCACAGGGTTGCAGCATTTGTGCGCCATGTGCCCCAGATGGAAACACCTGAAGCAACGGGGAATAGGGGAGTATTCCCGGAGGCGACAGATGGACCACCCGATCTTTATCTTGCCTACCTTAAGCGCAGTCTTGGAATCCTGGGCGCGCAGGCATATAATAGCTATTTGGGTACCGCTTCGGGTTTTCGCATGCTCTTAATATTAATTTTCCCTAGGTTTTCTATACCGCACTCTTTTTTCAATGCCTCGCAAATCTCTTCCGAAGTAGTTATTTCATCTAAATCCTTACATATGATCGTGACATTGTGGGTTTTGGGTTGTATCACAGCCATTTCACCGACCACTTCCTCTAAGGCACTTTGGAACGCTTCGGCTCTCTTATCCGCTTGGTTTTCAGCTCTAATAGCAGGTCTCCTTTCAACGTTTTCCTTATATACGTGACACCAATTCTTCTAAACCGGTATCACCTTTTATTTTCCGGAGAATATCCGCGTATGATGCACCATCCTTTTTCGTGAGTATGATGGCGTCTGGCCTCGCTCTAATTTTCTTTTCGACTGGTTTTCGCTTCTTGACAACGTCTACCCATGTTTCGGATGTAGTGGGTATAACCGTTGCATTGGTCTGGATCAACTTCAATGTCTCGCTGTAGGTGGGCTGCTCTGTTTTATTTACATTTTTCGGCTTTTTAGTGGGAGGTAAAAAGCCTGTTGTCTCCCGTAGCCTCTTCGGGGTAATTACATCCTTACCCTTTGGGGAAACCTGAGACGCTTTCCCTACCATAATCCTTTTGGGTAGGTTTCCGTCTTTATCTGCCTTGGCATGTAGCGCTACTATGCTGCTAACTACGTCGCACATTGCCTGGTTTATATGCCTTTGGCCAGCCATCATATTCTCCAGTTCTTTTATTTTACTACCCAACTGGTTAAAATTTTGGGTAGTTTTGTTAGTCGGCGTTTCCTCGGAGAGTTTGCCACCTCTAATTATATTGTTGGCATCTTCGCATTTTTTGGTTGATCCAGCAGCAGTGGATAACTCACTTTTTCCATTAGGAGGAGTTCTCATGATTTTAGAGTTTCTTCTAAATGGATTCTCTGGAGTGCCTCCACTACTGTTCTCAGAGGCCATACCTCAATGAGAAAATAGTTGGGAGCTCCTAACGAAAGGTGTGTTCAGTCACTGTGTGTGTGTGTGTGTGTGTGTTTTTTTTTTTTTTTTTTTGTTTTCGGAGGGGGAATCTTCGAAAGAAACTGCCAGGGTGAGACTGGTAGCATGCACGATTCATATTGTTCGCTAGAGTACACCTCTTTCGGGACCACGCCCAGACGGTGTTAAATCACTATGTTGGACTTGCGAAACAGTATGCCTACGTACTAAACCCTTAACTCCGACTGCTGTAGCTTGTATTCGGACCTGCGGGACCGCCGTTAAGCACTACTTCGCAGGACCAAGCTGGGCGATAACTGCCTCTTCACTACCTACCTCCAGGGTTATTCATGTGATCTTATGCTTCTGCGCTGCCTTTCTTTTATTCTAAGTTCTTGGAGCGCTATTGCAGTCCACTCTTTCATTTTAACCCACACCAGTTGTGATCGCAGCATGTGACTAACTATGTTGTCGGGCGTCATCCTTTCATTTGTTAAGTTTTCTATGGTCTCTCTCCCCACTGCATACCTCGTGCAGAAGAAAAAGATGTGCTCTGCGTTTTCTGCGGCATTTCCACAGAACGAACCGTGTGTTTCGTCATCATGGCCAAATTTGTGCAGGTATTCCCTGAAGCAGCCATGGCCCGATAAGAACTGCGTTAAGTAGAAATCTGTCTCCCCGTGTTGTCTGCCAATCCAGGCCAGCACATTCTTAATAAGCCTGTATGTCCATCTTCCTTTGTCTGCCGCGTCCCATTGCTTTTGCCACTCCTCGAGACTTGTCTTTCTCTCCTTTTTGTGCTCGTCAGCCGTTAGGCACCTATTCATGGCTTTTGTTTTACAGTAGACTCTACTTAACTCAGAGGCCATTATATCCGGTGGCATAAGACCAGATATGATAGCGCTCGCCTCGTGCGACACCGTTCTAAACGCACAGGCAACTCTAAGGGCGCATAGCCTGGACACAGATTTGGCCATATTGACACAGGTTTTTCGACGAAGGGCTGTCCCCCATATCGGAGCTGCGTACATAAGCATTGATTGGCTAACTTTAGCCAGCAAAGCTCTCCTCCTTTGACTTGGGCCACCAATGTTTGCCATGATTCTCCAAAGGACCGCAGTCACTTTAGCCGCCTTTCCACAGGCCTTTTCAATGTGCGTCTTGAAATTGAGCCTCGTATCGTTCATAACGCCAAGGTACCTCAGTGAATTTTGCGTTACAACGTTAAATTCATCAATGTTCAGAGTGACTGTTTCTAGCCTTTTTCTGCTCGTGATGAGCACTGCCTCTGTTTTTTCTCCTGCCAGCTGAAGCTTAGTACTCGTAAGCCAGTCTTTAATTTTCGACACGGTCTCATTGCAAATGTTTTGTTCTGGAAGAGCTCCTTAGCAACGAAATGTTACGGCAATGTCGTCCGCATAGCCAATTATCTGTGCTTTTTTTGGCAGCGGTAATCGTATCACCCCGTCTTACAGCACATTCCATAATAGTGGGCCTAGTACGGAGCCTTGTGGTACTCCACCTGTCACCATGTAGGTTTTTGGACATGTATCGGTATCATACAGCAGTAGTCTGCCAGACAAATAGCTGCTAATTGTCCTCAGAAGATACCCCGGGGTGTTTCTTGCCTCTAATGCCCTCAGTATATGTGGCCAGGATGCAGAGTTAAAAGCGTTCTTCACGTCAAGCGTGGCCACAGCGCAGTATGTTTTATCTCCATGCATCCATCTGGTGCCCTCGATGGCCTTGGCAGCAATGCCCGTCACTTTTCCAACTGCGTCGAGAGTGGACCGATGTCTTCTGAATCCAAATTGGTTTTCAGATAAACCTGGAGACTCTTCTTCTAGGTGACGTTCTAGACGTGTGCAAATCAGTCTTTCCAGTATTTTGGCCATCGTGTCGATCATGCAGAGTGGGCGATACGCACTTGGCTCTCCCGCTGGTTTGTTTGGCTTCTGAAGAAGAACCAGCCTCTGTTTTTTCCAAATTTTTGGGAAAACTCCTTCTTTTAGGCATCGTGAATAGAGTTCGGCGAAGGCCCTCCTGCCTGGTTGATTGCAATTTTCAGTACCTTGTTCGGGATGCCATCAAGTCCTGGTGCCTTTGAGTTGCCAAATCTCTCCACCACATCCATTACCTCCTTCTCGTCGACAATTGGAGATTCCATCACGGTTGGTATTGCTCTACTAGATTGGGGTTCTTGCGTTGGGAAAAGCGTTTTCACCACCTTTTCTAGGAGGGTCGGACATGTTGGTGCTTGACTTTTACCCCCCTCTGATTTTCTCCATCACTATTTTATACGCGTCACCCCACGGATTCTGGTCCACCTTTTCACATAGTTCTTTAAAACTTGAGGACTTACTTCTTTTGATAGCTTTCTTGAGTTCCTTGCGTTTTTTTTTTGAAAGTTTCTCGCAGTCTTGCATGGTGTGGCGTACTTTGGCTTCTTTGGCATAGGCGTCTCGCTTTATGGCATTCGCTTCTTAGTGTGCTGATTTCCTCGTTCCACCAGTATGCGGGCCTTCGCGTTATGTTGTGCTTTTTTCTACCCATAGCAGCATCATAGGCTTTACTTATGTGTTTCACTAGTTTTTCAGCTTGTCGGTCTATACTGATCGCATCATCTAAGCTCCCATCCAACATTAGTTTGAAAATTTCTTCATCTAGCGTTCAACCTTCCATCCTTTTTTCTGCAATTTTTTAACGCTGGATCGGGTTTGTGATTGCTTGGGGATTTCCAGCATGATGGCCAGGTGGTCGCTATGTGTGTAAAAGTCGCACACTTTCCAATTTGCTGATCGAACTAGCGTGCTGCTGGCGAAAGTAATATCTATTACCGATCCGCGTCCATTCTTTTCAAAAGTATTTCTACCGCCGGTATTGAGTAGCACTGCGTCTAACATAGAAAACGCTTTGAGTAGAGCATTACCCCGCCTGTTTGTGTAGCTACTACCCCATTCAATTGCCCATGCGTTAAAATCGCCTGCTATCACGTTTGGCGTTGTAGTGAGGGCGTCTCGGAAAAGTTCATTTAGAATTCTTTCGTAATCTCCCAGCAGCACACTCGGAGGGATATAGCAGCTGTAAAAATAAATGCCACCTATTTTCGCTCGCGTATAGTAAGATCTGCCCAAGAGCGGCTTATCTTGGAAGGCGTTGCCCCCACATGCCCATATGGCAGCTTTGTTTTCCATGTCGGAGATCCATGTGGCAGCGTTTATGATTTTGTACTGCTCACACACTATCGCCACCTCTACCTTTTCCTCGAAGATTGTTTGCTTCAGTAGATCTTGAGCAGCTTCAAAATGATTTAGATTAATTTGGACATCTTTCATTTTATCTTTTTGCACGCCGCTTGATATAGAGGACACTTCCAACTTCCTATCCGGTGACCTGTCTCCTTTTTCCCACTGCTTTTGCATGCTGCACACGACGGGCTTTTATCACATTCCTTTGCGAAATGCCCCTTTTCACCACACTTAGCACAACATTTGCTTCGATCATCCTCGCTCGTGCATGCCCTCGCCAGATGGCCATATTCCAGACACCTAAAACACTTTATGAGATTCGGCCTTTCCCTTATTCTGCATACCGTCCATCCAATCTTGATCTTATGGGCGTCGAGCAGCCGTTTTTAGTCCGCTGCGGAAAGGCTGATGACTGCCGTTTGCATGCCGGCGTACGCCTGTCTCATGGTTTTGATCGCTTTTTCGTCAAAGGAGTTTAGCTCTTTGATTTGTGATCGTATTGCCACTGCTATGTCTTCTTTAGTGGTTATTTCGTCCAGGTCTCGGATCTCCACTGATACTTCGAGGGTTAGAGTTCTTATTTGCGCCTGGTCGCCCAGAACCTTGCATATCTCCTTTTCATATGCCCCTGTGTTCATCTGGGCCTTCTTCACTTCTAGAAGTATTTCGCCTTTTCCCGTCTTCTGGATCCTCGAGACGTTTTCTCCAAGCTCTTTCAGAGCATCTTCTTTTTTCACGGCTCTAAGCATATCGCTGTACGACATGTTACCAGTGCGCGCAATGACAATTGCATCGGGCCTCGGACGTGGAGCAGAAACCGTCTTCTTATTCTTGTTTTGTGTTTTTTTGGTTTCACCTGTGTCCATTCATTTCCCTGTTCCTCTGCATTCCGTTCTTTTGTAGGAATCTTTCCTTCGTTCCTCTTCCACGCAGTGGTCCTCTTTTGGACTTCCTCTTGACTGGCTTTCTTTTTTGGCAGGGTCTTTCGCGTCTGCTGCTCGTCCTCACGGGGCCTTTTTGGAGTTGAATCCACTCCTGTGTGCCTCAAAGGAACATTTCGCCTGGTTGCTTTAATTTTGTTATACTCGCTTTGGGCGCGTTCATGGAGCTTTGTGTCAGAAGTTAGCAGATCCCGGATCTGATTGTTGATCGATCGCTGAGGCAGTTTCATTGCTTCCGTTAGCCTCTTGATCGTATCTCCCAATTCAGCCATAATGTCCCCTTATGGTTGCGTTAGTTCCGCTCGAAGCGTGCTGTCTTGCAGCGCTGGTGGCGACGATCTCGCTCTTTCAGGCCTTTCGACGGTGAGCCCCTGTTTCGGTGATCGCATCAATCTTGGTGCGCGTCTAAAGGGATCAGCTCCGACGCAAAAACTACTCGGCGATCTCCTGGATTGTTCCGCTTCTGGTGTGTTACTGACAGGGCTTTGAGTGCCGCAGCTCATCAAGTAGTCTTGTACACTGCTGCTTTTGTTTTTGTTTTCTTTATTTAAAAAATTCTCCATTCGTTTGTTTTTTTTGTTACAGCGCATCGTGTGTAGGGGGGCGGGCCGAAATAGACAGGAACGGGTGTACCCTCGAAAAACCATGCTCCTACCCCAGTTCCCTGAGGCCTGTCCTTCGCTTTACCAGTCCCGGAAAACACGGACGGACCGGCGCTCGCCCGGGGCAACACAGGCTACTACCCCTGCGCCCAATGCACACTCCCTGACCAGGGACCGAAGTGGCTGTTTACTGATACACCACGCAGCTGACACCTCAGCAGAGCAGGCTCACATCACCTTTTTCATCCTACCAGCGGAAGACATCGCTGTCAGGATAACCAAGGACTCCCAGTGCGCCGCGCTGTGTACCGGTCAAGTTGTAATATCAGCCGCACCTAACATGGTGAACAGACGCTGACCAGGAAGCCGCCCATTATGGGTCCGTCGATTTGATTTCTGTCATCATGTCCAAACATGATGAGGGGACACATATTTTTGTGTCCTGCGAGAGAGCTGCGAGAGGCCGTGAGTTGGGAACGGCTTCGATTCTAGTTAACAAGGCCGTGAATTCTTCATAATTGAATTTATAGTTGCCAGCTAGCTTCTTGAAATGAGTTTTGAAGCTTTTTACAGCTGATTCCCATAAACCGCCCATATTATGGGCGCTTGGGGGATGAACTGCCAATTGATACCTTGCAGAGCGTATTTTTGGACAATGTCAGGTGAGACTTGTTTCATGAAATCTACAAACTGTTTTTCTGTAGCTCGTTGTGCTCCCATAAATGTTTTGCCGTTATCGCTCATTATTTTTGATGGAAAGCCACGTCGTCCGACGATGCGAGCAAATGTCGCGAGAAAAGCCTCCGTCGTCAAATTAGTACACAGCTCAGGGTGTACTGCTTTTTTCGTGAAACAGACAAAGACAGCCACGTAGCCCTTCATTAGGGTGGGAGATCTTATCATGGGCGCCTTTATTAATACTACGAGTGAGCTCTTTTTATCAATCGGCTTCAGTTCTCTTAATAATGATATGTCGCGGCTGAAGTATCGCGTTTGGGTTGATGCGATAAGAGCGATTTTTGCCTTTTGCAAGTCTTGGTGCGTCAAAGAATCGCTTTGGGGATAGGTTGCCCCTTTAACTTTATGCTTGAGTCGCTCTATGAATCTGAGCATATACTAGGCGACTACTCTGAGCGCTCGTGTATGATAAGTGTCGATTTTTCGACTTTCTGGGGCAAGTATGTTGCGCATGGGGTGGCGAGATGCAGAGGTTTGCATCCTCTTGTACCTAGATCAGCAGGATTGTCAGCACTGGCTACGTGTCGCCAAGTGGCTGATCCTACTAGGTCAAGTATTTGAGATGTTCTGTTGGAAATATATGTTTTCCACGCATGTAGTGGTTTTTCCAACCAGGCTAGAACTATTTCGGGATCGGACCATAGATATAACTTATATTTTGCCATGTTCCAGGGGGTCTGCACCATGGAGACAAGCTTGGCTAATAGCAGAGCGCCACAGAGTTCAAGTCGTGGTAGACTTATCGTTTTTAGAGATGCGACTTTTGCTTTTGCCGCCAGTAGGTGGCTTGTGGTTGCAATATCGCTTTGTGTGCGCACAATATGCCTATTCAAAGGCGCCGCAGAAACCGTGTAGTTCCACTTTGTATTCGGGGGAATAGTTAACCCACCGTGGAATTTGTATCTGCGTTATGTCGTTCAAATTATTAGCGAACTGGGACCATTTTTCTAAGCGAAGAGGTTTCACTTGTTCGTCCCAGTCGGTTCCGTCTAGCCATAATTCTTGGATCAGGATTTTCGCTTGTATCATAATTGGCGAAAGCCATCCTGCGGGGTCGAAAAGTTTCGCCACAGAGGATATAATCTGTCTTTTTGTTATGGCGGATATGGACTCTGTCGTGTACGAGAACTGGTCCGATATAGCATTCCATTGGATGCCTAGTGTTTTTGTTGTACTTTCTTTTTCAAATATAAGGAAATTAGTATCCAACAAATGGTTTTCAGGAATATTTTTTAAAATATTTGGGTGATTGGCTGTAAACTTTTTTAAAGGAAACCCTGCGGCATTGAGGGCATTTATTACCTGTGATAAGGTGTCATATGCTAGTGGAAGACTGTGGCTTCCAGACAGGATATCGTCTACATACGTGTGTGTTTTCAACACTTGTGTTGACAGAGAAAATTCTGACTTTGTGTCTTCTGCCAGTTCGTGGCGTGTACGAAATGCTAAGTACGGAGCACAGTTTACGCCAAAAGTTACTGTTTTTAATTTAAAGTCGCGTAATGGACTATTGGCAGATTTTCGGAAAGTAATTCGGTGAAAATCTTGATCGTCCTTATGTAAGACTATTTTTCGATACATTCTTTCGACATCCCCATTGAATACGTATTTGTATATACGCCAATTTAATATGACGAGCATTAAATCTGGTTGGAGTGTGGGTCTCGTAAATAGAATATCATTTAGGGAATTCCCTAAGCTAGTGGTTTTTGAGGCATTGAAGACAACTCTGACCTTTGTTATTTTTTGTCAGGCTGTACTACTGCATGATGTGGCAAGTAGAATGAGTAATATTTGCCTTTTATGATTTTTTCACATGGGCTTACTTCCTCCATGTGCTCTAAATGAAGGTATTCTTCTAAGACACCATCATAATCTTGTTTCAGCCCTTCACCTTTTCTAAGTACGTTTTTTTCCATACTTAGAAACTGCTGTGTGAGTTGTCTGGAAATTGTTGTTTCAGTGGTAGTCGTACGACATACCGACCATTAGCTGATCTAGTAGTTGTGGCTTTATAAAATTCTTCACAATACTGATCTTCTGGTGTTGCGATCGAAATGGCGGAGAGCTCTTCTAACTCCCAAAATTTCCTTAATTGTGAATTGAGGTATTCGTTGGATATTTCTTCAACTTCAGTTGTCATGGTAGAAACTGTTTCAATAACTAGTCCACTTAGTATCCAACCGAAGATAGTGTTTTGAGCTTGAAGCGTGTTTGAGATTTTTTCAACACCTTCTAGTATAATTTGCGGTATAATGTCGCTGCCTATTAGGATGTCTGTTTGAGCTGGCTTGTTGCAGTTGGGATCTGCTAGAGTCAGGTGTGAAATCTTATCTCAATGCTTGCTATTTATTTGATAGCTTGGAAGCATGTTTGTTAGTTGCGGTAAGACTATAGCTTCTGCTCGTATTCTTATATCCGCTTGGGGGGAAAAATAGGGTAATGGGGCAAATTTTATTAGAGTTTTGTACTACTCTTCCGCCCATTCCCGTAATGTCAAATTTTGCTTGCCTTGTTGGCAATTTTAATTTATTTTGTGCCTTAGACGCTATAAAGGATCGTTGTGATCCTTGGTCTATTAAAGCTTTAAGTTTAAACATTTCTCCTCTGTGTTCGATGGAGACAACTGCTGTTGGTAGTAATACCTTACTTTGAATCTCGCTGTGTAGCGTTTGAATTTTTAATGCCTTTGAGCAGTACGGTGTCTCTTGGCAAATTTTGAGATTTTGTGTGTCGGGAGTTGCTGTTGCAACTAAACCCGTAGCTTTTCTTGAGAATGCGTTACTTTGAGGTGCATTGGGTGACATGTTGTAATGTAACATGGAATGATGTCTTTTCTGACAATATACGCAGTTGAATTTGCTTTCGCAATTAGTAAGATTGTGCGCGTGGGGCAAGCAGTTTGTACAGAGTCTTTTTGACCTGACAAAGTTGTTCCTTTCGTTTATATTTAATTTTTTAAACTTCTCGCAAGTTTTGAGTTTATGCCCTTCTGTACATAGTTCGCATGACGTATATTTGTTCTGTTCAGATGTGAACGATTGGGCTTTGATTTAATTTAAATTGTTGTTGTTATTGACTTGGGGTCTATTGAAGCTTCTGTTTAGGTCGTGTTGAACGTTTTTAGTTCTGACTGTCTTTTTATCTACCCTTTCCGCAATTTCATATTGGGTAGTTAAGAAATCTTTCATTTGCTGCCACGTTGGGCAGTCTCTTCTTAATGAGAGCGATTGCTCCCATAAAAGTAATGATTTTTCTGGTAATGCTGCGGTGCATATGTTTCCCAGAATAGGGTCCCCGTTGTCTGTGGGAACATTTGGAGTCGATAGAACCGACAAACAATTTGAAACAGTGGATTCTAATTTTATGAAGTCTTCACTTGTTTCTTTTTGAATTTTAGGCAAGTTCATGAGTATCGTTACTTGCTTGTCGACCGATATTCTTTTGTTTTTATATCTTGCTTTCAGAGTTTCCCAGGCCAAATTGAAATTGTCATCACTTAATGCGAACTGTTTTACTATTACGCTTGCTTGACCTTTTCTTTTGTATCGGAGATGATAAAATTGTAAATGTGCGCTTGCGATAATTTTGGATGGTTTATGTACACGGCAGTAAACATGTCCCGGAAGGACGGCCATTCTTCATAACCTCCATGAAATATTTCTGTATCGCATGCTGGCACTTTGAGGTGAATGCCAGAACTTGCTTTTTGGGCTTGTATTTGTGGCAGCTCTACTCTCGAATGGGGGGTAGGTGCGATTGATTTAACACTTTCGCGGACACACGAAATTTAGTAAATGTTATCAGAATGACACATGCATTTATTTGGCTTATAAAGCCGATAATTGAATTCCGATTTCAGTTTTGGGTTTGTGGTTTATTGAATATTTAATTTTTACTCAAAACAAAAAAATTATAGTATGCCGACATACACCGACGTGTCCTAGTTAGGGACTTTGATTTGTTATAGGGACACGTCGGATATGCTCGACGTCGGACAGAGCCGAAATGTCCTATTTCATGCAATATGATGTTACTGTGGGACACGTCGTCATTATCTGACAATAAAAGTGTATTTTTCTTTTTGTGTAATTAGGCTAAAATACAACAAATAATATGAAAGAATATTCAATTTCATGGAATAAATGTTCATTTATTTAAAAAAAATAAAAATTTTCGATTCACTGTCCATTCATTTGGTTTTTGTGTACATGACTAAAATTAATGTTTTTAAAAAAAGAAAAAAATATAAATTAAAAAAAAAATCGATTTCACAGTCAATTCATTTGGTTCTTGTGTACTTATATAAAATTTATGTTTATAAAATAAGCAGGTTATATATCTCCAAATACTTTTAAACTAAAAACTAATATATAAGAATAAAAAAAAGGAACCTAAAAAAATTATTCTAGATTTGACAATTGTTGTTGGTGCCAATCAGTAAAACACTTGCCAATACATAGTCCAGGGTTAACTTCACAGCCAGCACATCGAACAATGGTTTCCTAACGAACGCCATTCTTAGAACATTGACGACATCGAATATATTGTTTTTTTGTACCTTTGCGGGGTATGTTTTCCAAAAATTCAATTTGAATTGGAACTGTCAATCTACGTTTGCGACTAGGTTTTTCTGGATGAAATTTTGATTTCGGCAAATCTATCATAGCATATATCAATTCTTCTCTAAAAGTTAAAAATTCCATTTTTGATTTTGCCGGAAATCTTTTTTTGTACAACAAAAATGAATTGTGTACTGCCAAATCTAGCATTCGGAATATAACCATTTTATACCACCGAATCGTCTTACCAGGACTTGAATGATAAGAATTAATTTGATCAGTGCGATCAACGCCACCCATAAATTCATTATATCTTACAATTTCAAGTGGTTTTGACTTTTCTACCCCAAATCGGTTCTTTGTTATAACCATCTGTGGACTGTAGCCGGTGGTGATACATAGGACATCTCTTTTGTCGTACCATTTTGATACATATACCTTTCCTTGTCTTTTCCAAATATACTGACCTGTTTTTAATTTCTTTTTTGTCACTTCAATTGGATTACCTTTTCGATTACTTCTTAACGTTCCAGTAGTGTGAGTTTTGAGCAGCAATAAATCATGAGATAAATTTATATTGTTGCAATAGTTGTCCAAAAATAGGTGATGACCCTTCCCAAAGTATGGAGTAACAAGTCGATTAACAATTGCGTCGATTTTTGAACTTACGTTGGATCTGGTTGTTTACCTTTATAAGTTTCAATATTTAAAACATAGCTGGATGAGTCGCATAGTTGAAAGAATTTTATTCCAAATCGTGCTCTTTTCGATTTAATGTATTGACAAAAACGAGTCTACCTTTATGGAGTAACAACGATTCATCTAGCACAATTTGCTCAAACGGCCAGAAAGCAGCTTGAAAACTCTGATATATCAATTTTACGAAATTAAATATTTTGCCATATGTGACTCGCCTGGCAGATGATTAGCAGTAAGACATCTCAAGATTTGTTCGAACCTTCTGCCGGACATTGACGCAGAGAATGCCGGGTGATAGTATAGTGCAGATTTCGAAAATAACTGACGAATCTTTGGTACTTTAATTTGCTCTTGAAGTAGACACAAACCTAAAAATTTTAACATTTCAGGACGATCAACGGGTGAAAATTTCATCATCCTTTTCAATCTGTTACCTCTCTGCTGGTTACTTAATTTAAGTCCGTATTCATTTGTACAGCTAATAAGTAGCTCCATGGTGTTGTTATTAAATACTTTATTGAAGACATCAATTGGAGACGATGTGTCACTTATTTCGATTTTTATACCAGACGAAGTAGAATCGAATCTAAAATTTGGTATATCGCTAACCGTGTCATGCCAATCCTTGTCATTTTCATCCTCTTCTACATCGTCCGTTTCGGAATCAATATTTTCATCTGCTTCTACAACGTCCGTTTCGGAATCAATATTTTCATCTGCTTCTACATCGTCCGTTTCGGAATCAATATTTTCATCCGCTTCTACATCGTCCGATCCGGAGTCATTGGCTTCACCATCGCTGCCAATGCATGCACTTTCCTCATCACTATCAACGTCGTCGTCACTTGATGATGAATTGTCCATGACGCAGTCCGAATCGCCATCGCCGTCAGTTTGATACGGGTCCTCTTCTGACGAATCGTCGGTACAGCACTCATCAAACATTTTTTGTAAATGTTTTTGTTGTTTTTCGTGATCCATTTCTATAAGTTAATTTTTTCAGCGTCAAAGCAAAAATAACACAGGGAAAAAGAAAGTAAAAAAATAAAACTTGCCAAAAATATTACGTCCTCACGCAATGACACTTTTTTTGCAACTGTGCAAAAATACAAATAAGTACGTCGGCTATAACCGACGTGATGTTTTTGTCCACTCACGAAAATTTCCGTTATAGTTAACAAAAAAAAAAAAAAAAAAAAAAAAACAATCGAATTGGGACACTAACTTAAATCTGATTGCTTCTGCAGTGGCACACATTAAGCTACTACATATAAAACCAATGCAGTAGACGTCCCCTATGTCCGACGTGTTTATATACGATTTTTTTTTTCTATGTCGGCATATACCGACGTGTCCAATTTAAGCCATTCGTTATGTCTGATTATGCCGACGTGTCCGCGAAAGGGTTAATAAGTTTTAGCTGATCTGCGATCATAATTTTTGTATCTTCATACTGGTCTAAGCAGTTTTCAAATTTGACGTAAGCAGAAGATTTAAAGTTTTCTGGTAGATCTGAATCGTCAGTATCTACAATTGCGTCATATGCAGCTTGGAGACGTGTCCAAAAATTTTCAATCGTTTGGCTTTTTATTTCTAGCGCCGATTCAGAGCTGTCTTGAATCTGCGAAGAAGCAAATCGAGTGCAGTATTTTATTAGATAGTCACTCTCAGAAATGAATTTAGAGTATGATATGTCTTTCCCCCTCTTTTGTTTTGTAGCATCTTGCTTAGAGCGTGTAGCTTCTGCAAGTGTACATGGACTCTTATCGTCAGAAATCATTTTTAAGAATTGAGATGTTTTAGATTCTTTTGAATCTATATTCATTTAGAAAATGTAAATTTTTAAAATATTTGCATATTTTCTTTCAGTGTATACTGAGGACTTTATCAACCGAAAACTCTTTTAGGTAAATAAGAGTTTTTTTATTTCCGATAAAATTAATAAAATCCGCGTTTATAGCTTTTATTACTCGCCGTTGTATTTACTTGCGTTTATGTTTATTTTATTATAAATTATATAATATAATTTATTACAATACTATATAATAATAATACCTATTATAATAATACATAGTTTTTTCTTTTAATATATTGCGTTTTTTTTTTTGGGATTTACTGGTATGCCCTCGTACGTATGAGACGGGATGGGTCAATACCTTTTGTATACATATATGTATGTATGTATGTATGTGCTTGTACTTATGTTTCCGTGTTATTTGCACTTCTCTTGTTCTTTTTCACCAAGAGAGAGGTATTTTATTAAATTTGTTTGCCTATTAGGACTGTGAATATGTGTTGTATGTTTCATATACTTGTAATATACATAATAGGTTGTCAAAAAAGTAATTTTGCGCTAACACGTGTTTGATTGATTGTCGTTTCTTTTAAGTCGTTCGTGAGTTATAGCGTCGCAAACATGGAGCAAAATAAAGAGAAAATACGGCATATTTTACAGTACTACTACGATAAAGGCAAAAATGCATCTCAAGCCGCCAATAAAATTTGTGCAGTTTATGGAGCAGTTTCCATTTCCACCGCACAACGATGGTTTCAACGTTTTCGTTCTGGTGTAGAGGTGGTCGAAGATGCGCCGCGCTCCGGAAGGCCTGTCGTCGAAAATTGCGATAAAATCGCTGAATTGGTCGAAAAAGACCGGCATAGTAGCAGCCGTAGCATCGGTCAAGAGCTGGGCATGAGTCATCAAAAATTCATTTCAATTTCAATAAAAAAAAATTAGAAGAAAAATTGTTATAATGAAATTTGTTTTAAATTGCCGCACAGTTTATTTTGGTGAAATTAATAAAAAAATAATAATTTAAATTTAAAGTTTTTATTATAACTTTTTAATGTACTAATTATATCCTATGTGTGGGATGTATGTATGTTTGTATAACTATGACCGCATGTATGCCATATGTATGTACAAGTATGTCTAGAAATTTAATTTTGGCGGTACGAATAAACCGAAGAAATAGAAATTGTAATATGCAGGTATTTAACCTCTGTATTCAAATGTAAGTATATACTTGTATGTATGTATATAAATAATTTATCGTATGTGTGTTAATGTATATTAACAGTGATATTTATATAAATGTATGTATGTATATACAGTCACTCACAGCTTATTTGATGCAGATAGAACTTTTTTGTAAAATGTTTTATATTTCTTAAAATTTTGCTAAGATGAAAAAACTGAGTATGCAGACATCTAATTTATTTTATTTCATTTAATTTTTCAACAAACCATTCCACAAAAATTTCCATTTATTTAGTTTTAATTCAAAAAATAAAAATAGTATTTGAAAATTCACGTCACAGCTTAAATAATGCAACTCAAAAAAGAACAAGTATTTATTCGTAATTTAAAAAAGTTTTTAGTATTTAGTACTTAGTAGGGTATCCTTTATTATCAATTACAACTTGAAGTCTATTTGCCATGGAGTCTACCAATTTTTTGGTGTATTCCGGTCTAATTTGGTTCCACTCCTCCATTATAGCTTTTTTAAGATCGGATTTGTTCTGGATAACATGTTTTTTAATATTTGTCTTCAAAAATAGAACCAAAAATAGACCACAAATTTTCGATGACGTTCAAGTCCGGTGATTGTGCAAGAGTTTCAACAATGTGTGGACAATTATATATTAACCATGTTTGCACTATTTGTGACTTGTGCTTAGGGTCGTTATCTTGGTAAAAGCAAAAGTCATCTTCAATTCCCAATTTTCTAGCGCTTTGAAGCAAATTTTCTTGCAGAAATTTTAAATACACATTTTTGTTCATAGTTTCTTCAATAAAAGTTAAATTTCCGACCCCATTGGATGACATACATACCCACACCATAACGTTGCCGCCACCGTGTTTTATATCGGGTGATTTTTTAAGAGCTTGATAACTTTTTTTTAAAAAAAAACGCATAAAATTTGCAAAATCTCATCGGTTCTTTATTTGAAACGTTAGATTGGTTCATGACATTTACTTTTGAAGATAATTTCATTTAAATGTTGACCGTGGCGGCTGCGTCTTAGGTGGTCCATTCGGAAAGTCCAATTTTGGGCAACTTTTTTCGAGCATTTCGGCCGGAATAGCCCGAATTTCTTCGGAAATGTTGTCTTCCAAAGCTGGAATAGTTGCTGGCTTATTTCTGTAGACTTTAGACTTGACGTAGCCCCACAAAAAAATAGTCTAAAGGCGTTAAATCGCATGATCTTGGTGGCCAACTTACGGGTCCATTTCTTGAGATGAATTGTTCTCCGAAGTTTTCCCTCAAAATGGCCATAGAATCGCGAGCTGTGTGGCATGTAGCGCCATCTTGTTGAAACCACATGTCAACCAAGTTCAGTTCTTCCATTTTTGGCAACAAAAGTTTGTTAGCATCGAACGATAGCGATCGCCATTCACCGTAACGTTGCGTCCAACAGCATCTTTGAAAAATACGGTCCAATGATTCCACCAGCGTACAAACCACACCAAACAGTGCATTTTTCGGGATGCATGGGCAGTTCTTGAACGGCTTCTGGTTGCTCTTCACCCCAAATGCGGCAATTTTGCTTATTTACGTAGCCATTCAACCAGAAATGAGCCTCATCGCTGAACAAAATTTGTCGATAAAAAAGCGGATTTTCTGCCAACTTTTCTAGGGCCCATTCACTGAAAATTCGACGTTGTGGCAGATCGTTCGGCTTCAGTTCTTGCACGAGCTGTATTTTATACGGTTTTACACCAAGATCTTTGCGTAAAATCTTCCATGTGGTCGAACAACACAAACCCAATTGCTGCGAACGGCGACGAATCGACATTTCACGGTCTTCAGCCACACTCTCAGAAACAGACGCAATATTCTCTTCTGTACGCACTGTACGCATTCGTGTGGTTGGTTTAATGTCCAATAAAGTAAACTGAGTGCGAAACTTGGTCACAATCGCATTAATTGTTTGCTCGCTTGGTCGATTATGTAGACCATAAATCGGACGTAAAGCGCGAAACACATTTCGAACCGAACACTGATTTTGGTAATAAAAATTCAATGATTTGCAAGCGTTGCTCGTTAGTAAGTCTATTCATGATGAAATGTCAAAGCATACTGAGCATCTTTCTCTTTGACACCATGTCTGAAATCCCACGTGATCTGTCAAATACTAATGCATGAAAATCCTAACCTCAAAAAAATCACCCGATAGTAGCTCGCAAATGTTGAGGTCTAAGCTCCGTATTAGGTTCGCGCCATATAAAAGGTCTGCCATCTGGTCCAAATAAGTTAATCTTAACCTCATCTGCAAAAAGTACAGTCCTCGAAAATGCTGGTGTCTTATTTATATGGTCACACGCAAACTGCAATCTCTTCGTTATTTTTTTTGCACTTACAAACGGCTTATTACGGGCTATTCTGCCATTTAAATTTGCTTCCCTTAGTACTCTTCGGACTGTTTCGGGATGGCAATTCTTGCCTAAATCGTTTTTGGCCATTTCTGTCAACTTTGGAGCACTTGTTGTTGGATTTGTCTTCACTTGACGCACTAACCACTTACCATCTTTCTCCGTGAAAATTTTATTTGGAGCCTGTCGTCCTTTATTTACCACACGAATTTCATGTACAAAGCGTTCAATAATGTGTTGAACTGTGGACGAACTCAAATTTACTAGTTCAGCTATTTTACGTTGCGACATTCCCTTTTTAAACTGATCCAACACCAACTCCCGTTTTTCTAGTGATGTGCGCGGTCCCATGGTTAACAATTCAAGTTTACGTTAATTTAAATATCACTTTACATCCAATTCTTTCTACAATTATCTGTAAACTAATAAAAAAAATTCCACTTGTTGCAAATCACGACGAAAAATAGCGGTACTTTTAACTGCATAATTTAAACTGTGGCGTCCTATTGTCCGTATCTTATTGTTTTTTTGTATTACAATGAAACGACTGGACAGTTCTTGTATTTTTTTTTTTTGAAGAACTAAATAGAACAAAACAAATAAGATGTATGCATATTCAGTTTTTTCGTTTTTGCAAAATTTGAAGAAATATAGAACTTCTTCTTCTTCTTAATTGGCGTAGACACCGCTTACGCGATTATAGCCGAGTTAACAACAGCGCGCCAGTCGTTTCTACTTTTCGCTACGTGGCGCCAATTGGATATTCCAAGCGTAGCCAGGTCCTTCTCCACTTGGTCCTTCCAACGGAGTGGAGGTCTTCCTCTTCCTCTGCTTCCCCGGCGGGTATTGCGTCGAATACTTTCAGAGCTGGAGTGTTTTCGTCCATTCGGACAACATGACCTAGCCAGCGTAGCCGCTGTCTTTTAATTCGCTGAACTATGTCAATGTCGTCGTATATCTCGTACAGCTCATCGTTCCATCGAATGCGATATTCGCCGTGGCCAACGCGCAAAGGACCATAAATCTTTCGCAGAACTTTTCTCTCGCAACGTCGACTCATCAGTTGTTGACATCGTCCAAGCCTCTGCACCATATAGCAGGACGGGAATTATGAGCGACTTATAGAGTTTGGCTTTTGTTCGTCGAGAGAGGACTTTACTTTTCAATTGCCTACTCAGTCCGAAGTAGCACCTGTTGGCAAGAGCAATCCTGCGTTGGATTTCCAGGCTGACATTGTTGGTGGTGTTATTACTGGTTCCTAAATAGACGAAATTATCTACAACTTCAAAGGTATGACTGTCAACAGTGACGTGAGTGCCAAGTCGCGAGTGCGACGACTGTTTGTTTGATGACAGGAGATATTTCGTCTTGCCCTCGTTCACTGCCAGACCCATTTGTTTTGCTTCCTTGTCTAGTCTGGAGAAAGCAGAACTAACGGCGCGGGTGTTAAGGCCGATGATATCAATATCATCAGCATACGCCAGCAGCTGTACACTCTTATAAAAGATGGTACCTTTTCTACTAAGTTCTGCAGCTCGAACTATTTTCTCCAGAAGCAGGTTGAATAAGTCACACGATAGGGAATCGCCTTGTCTGAAACCTCGAACGGCTCGGAGAGGTCCTTCCCGATTCTGACGGAGCTCTTCGTGTTGCTCAACGTCAGTTTACACAGCCGTATTAGTTTTGCGGGGATACCAAATTCAGACTTCGCGGCATAGAGGCAGTTCCTTTTCGTGCTGTCGAAAGCAGCTTTGAAATCGACGAAGAGGTGGTGTGTGTCGATTCTCCTTTCACGGGTCTTTTCCAAGATTTGGCGCATGGTGAATATCTGGTCGGTTGTTGATTTTCCAGGTCTAAAGCCACAATTGATAAAGGTCCAATCAGTTTGTTGACGGTGGGCTTTAATCTTTCACACAATACGCTCGATAGAACCTTATATGCGATGTTGAGGAGGCTAATCCCACGGTAGTTGGCGCAGATTGTGGGTCTCCTTTTTTATGGATTGGGCATAGCACACTTAAATTCCAATCGTTGGGCATGCTTTCGTCCGACCATATTTTACAAAGAAGCTGATGCATGCTCCTTATCAGTTCTTCGCCGCCGTGTTTGAATAGCTCGGCCGGCAATCCATCGGCCCCCGCCGCTTTGTTGTTCTTCAGGCGGGTAATTGCTATTCGAACTTCTTCATGGTCGGGAAATGAAACGTCTGCTCCATCGTCATCGATTGGGGAATCGGGTTCTCCTTCTCCTGGCGTTGTGCATTCTCTGCCATTCAGCAGGCTGGAGAAGTGTTCCCTCCATAATTTAAGTATGCTCTGGGCATCGGTCACTAGATCACCTTTGGGCGTTCTACAAGAGTATGCTCCGGTCTTGAAACCTTCTGTAAGCCGCCGCATTTTTTCGTAGAATTTTCGAGCATTACCCCTGTCGGCCAGCTTATCAAGCTCTTCATACTCACGCATTTCGGCCTCTTCGTTTTTCTGTCTGCAGATGCGTCTCGCTTCCCTTTTCAATTCTCGGTATCTATCCCATCCCGCAAGTGTTGTGGTCGATCGTAACGTTGCGAGGTAGGCAGCCTCTTTTCTCTCTGCTGCGGCGCGGCACTCCTCGTCGTACCAGTTGTTCTTTTGCACTTTCCGAAAACCAAGGGTTTCGGTTGCAGCTGTACGTAGGGAGTTTGAAATGCCGTCCCACAGTTCCCTTATACCGAGTTGTTGATGAGTGCTCTCAGAGAGCAGGAGTGCAAGCCGAGTAGAAAATCGTTCGGCAGTCTGTTGTGATTGCAGCTTCTCGACGTCGAACCTTCCTTGTGTTTGTTGGCGTGCGTTTTTTGCTGCACAGAGGCGGGTGCGAATCTTAGCTGCAACAAGATAGTGGTCCGAGTCGATATTACGACCTCGGAGTGCACGCACATCTAAAACACTGGAGGCGTGTCTTCCGTCTATCACAACATGATCGATCTGGTTGGTGGTTTTTCGATCCGGAGACAGCCAGGTAGCTTGATGAATTTTTTTGTGCTGGAATCTAGTACTACAGATAACCATATTTCGGGCCCCGGCGAAGTCGATCAGCCTCAACCCATTTGGGGATGTTTCCTCGTGGAGGCTGAATTTACCGACCGTAGTGCCAAAGATACCTTCTTTGCCCACCCTGGCGTTAAAGTCGCCAAGCACGATTTTGACATCGTGGCGCGGGCATCTCTCATAAGTGCGTTCCAAACACTCATAAAAGGCATCTTTGGTCACATCGTCCTTCTCATCCGTCGGAACGTGGGCGCAGATCAGCGATCAGAACACTTTACAAAAAAATACGATCTGCATCAAATAAGCTGTGAGTGACTGTATGTATGTTTATACTCTCTCTCTTTGATGTTTGCTTTATAATTTTTATTGCGCCTATTACATCCTTTGAGCACTCCAGCTTACTGACTTAAGAAGCAGAAGAAGTATTGCCGGAAAATTTACAAATAAATACTTGAATACTGCGATAATATTATCTTTTCAGTGAGTGGTTGCATAAACGAAGGTAAGTATACTACCAAATTTTGCTCACTTTGAAATCCGTTTAAATAAAATGTTGCTTAAACGGTTTTGTATGCAACCGTAGTTACTAGCAAACATACATAAAAAATAAAACCAAAAAATGGAAACGATACAACTCACTTTGATTTCCCTTAGGGGTTTTTGGGTTGTACAAACAGAAGTGAGTGTGAGTGTGAGTGTTGTCCAGTTCCCCCTCTTGGTTGGATGCCAGCTGTTTATCCCGCCTTTCTCTTATCTGCTTTTTTCTCCTTTTTTTAATTCTTGTTAGAACTCGCGCCCGTATAAATTATTGTAAATGTGTTTGTTTTTTAGTTAGTTTTAGTTATTTCAATTTAGTTCGCGCCCGTTTGTTTTTTTTTTTGGTTATTTTTGTTTTCCTTTTATGATGTGAGATATTTTCTCTGTTTTGTTCTTTTATGTACTAAGCACTTTATATTGCTGTCCCTGACACTTTCTTTGTTTTTGTATTATGTATACGTATGCATATTAATTTTCTTTCACTTGCTTTTATGTTCTCAGATTACTTTTTTTTGTTTAAGTTTTCGATCACTTTATATTTCCACCACTGTTTGAATTATAAAATCAAACTGTTTGATTTGTAAGATCAAACTTTTGAACTCAAAAAAGATTATTTATTCCTTACCTCTGGTGGGGGGAAATAAAATGACCTTCATTGAGTGAGAAATCTTTCATTCTGATTTTATTTAGAATTTTCACTTATTTATATACAATTTTAAGAACTATCTTAACTATCTTAATATATGTGTATGTGTGTATGTTCATATGTACTATATGTAGCATATTGTTTATGCTACATGGTATGGTATTGTTTTTAAGTGCACGTGTTGTGTGACCTTGGATTTGTTTTAATGTGAGTACATTTACATACAGTTGCTACAATGTATTCTAAGAACCCATGGGTTATCATATGTAAACATCTTATCCTTTGTAATGTTTGTGTTATTGTCTGTTGAATGCTATTGTTTTGCATGACAATGCATTTTTAGTATGTGTTTATCTTTATGTGCATGTATGTTCAATATATTTGAACATAGATATCTAATAATAGTGGACTGTATCAATAGTAAGATTTAATAATATATAAACGTTTTTAAATATAATGTTGTTGTCCGTCCTTTGGCAGCAACGAACATGTTCAATTTTGAACAACCACACTTTATTTTAAGTTTTGAGATTTAATTATTATTATTTTATTTAAGTTTTCGGTCACTTTCCCATATATATAATATATATATTTTTATTCACTTAGTTTCCGTAGTGCCTTTCTTTTAGGCTCGAAGGACCATGTATTGCTGTATGTATCACCTTTTCCACACTCACCGTATGTTATCTTTTTTCCAAAATTGCGATTAAAAAATTCGTTTGCACTTCACTTCAAGTTGTTATCAACTTTTGAATTTATTTTCTTATAAAAGTATAAAACACGAGTGTATTTGAAATTAAACCAAGAGGTTCGCAAACTTGTAATGTAACTGTACTTTCGGACAACTTATGTAGGTATACAGTGTATAAACGGCTTCAATTTTTAAACGAGATGCTCGCAATAAAAAATTTAAAAATAAAATTAAAATTTTCGCTTCAAAAAGGTTACAAAATATTTCAAATTAAAAAATGATGTTCGCAGAAAAAATGGTAGACGTTCGCCAAAAAAGAATCGTGTCGATTGGGTCGATGTCGTAGCGCCAGAGAGGTTTTTTTTTTCAAGTTGTCTGTCCTTTTGTACTTTGGTTCGGCGAAAGTAGATGATGGTGTGTGGTGTCATTGTGTGTGTGAGAGCGTGGTGTGTAATGCGAGGAAAATGATGATGAGTGTGGGGAATGTGGCGTACCAATGTTGCATATATAGATGTGGTGACGGGCAGAAGGGGGAAGGCTGATACCCATTTAGCCAGTCGACAATTAAGTGACGTTCACGATGACTCTGCGCCTTCATGTGTTGTATCAGTGATAGTTTGCACGTAACTATTTGTTGATATTCGAGTCCTGTCGACTTTTCCTCTTTGACGTCCGACGACGGTGTACTTTTGATTTTACGTTTCTTTTTTTGTATCTTTGTATACTCTTCTGCACTGATTCCGTCCTTCGGTGTTTGTTGAACTTGTATTGTCGACGGACATCCCAAACTTTTCCTTATTTTGGCTTTTGGGTTCAGTTATGCACCTTCTGCTGTCATGCCTACATCGTCAGCGGCTTTGATTTTCATGTCTTCATTTGGCTCTTCGTCAGGTAGATTAGAGTCCAATGTTGAATTAGCAATCGATATAAAATCCTTTCGAATATATTTTACCAATTTGTGTATTGATAACTTTGGAAGAGTGAATTACATCTTCCTTGCTTGTATAGACGCGATATAGTTTTTCCTTAATTTGGTCCTGCATTTTATAAGCTTCGCGAGCTATACTTTTGGACTGTTTTTCATAGTTTGCAAACTTCTTTCGATTTTCTTTCTTCTTTTCCTATGTCTAATGTTTGAAGTAACTCAATTGGTTTTTTTAAATTTGCATAAGATAGAGGGAGTAATCGAACCGTCATTAGTTTTTCTTCAGTTTTTGAAGGTGGTTCTTCTTCAACTTCATTTTTCTTTCTATCTTCCTCTATTACTTTTGTTGTTTTTTCCTCAACAGAAGATAGAGAGAGTAATCGAACCGTTATAAGTGTTTCTTCCTTTATT
The DNA here is from genome assembly GCF_016617805.1 of Bactrocera tryoni. Lineage (NCBI taxonomy): Eukaryota > Metazoa > Arthropoda > Insecta > Diptera > Tephritidae > Bactrocera > Bactrocera tryoni. The sequence goes on from NW_024395977.1 coordinate 22,738,426, forward strand.
TTTTGGACCACATTAGTTAGTTTTGGTTTGTATGTGTGGTTTGGCGTTGTGAATAGAATCCGCTGATTGTCATACTTTTGCTTAAGGTGTCAGTAGGGTAATCTGGGCTGTTTTTTTTGACATTTTTTTTTCCATAGAAATTTTTATTCTACAATAGAACTTTTTTCACATATCATAAGGTATATCATGGAGTGTATAACCAATTTTTTTCGGAATATTTTGATGACATCTGTCGGAGAAATGGCTGGGGGAATGAGATACGTTTTTTCACTGGCGGACACGATTTCTCATGTTTGGATCTCTGAATCACAAAATCCCAATTTATTCTTAAAATATACGTGAATGGTTATCGTCCCTACTAGAATCATGAAAAATTGTTGATAAATAAATATTAATTCACGTTTTTTTTTTTTAATTTTTGTCCATGTTTTTTTTTACATAAATTTTGTCATAAAATTGTCAATAAATTATAAAAAATTATGAATCTAGTAGGGACGATAGCTAGGCGTTTTGTGAACATTAAAAAAAAAAAGTTGAGTAGTTCGACCGGAATCATGTCCGCCAGTTTAAAAAAGTGTGTTTTGATAAAAACGCGTTTAAAGTTGGGGTGTGCACTCCGAGCGCTCCGAACGTCGTGAGGTATAATTCTTTTTGGGCCTTTTTCGAAACCTTCCAATGGTAAAGTGAGTTTCTACATTAATTCTAAGGATATAAGGGAGCAGAAAATGCAAAAACAAAAAAAAGTTTTAAAAGATTACCCTACTAATCCCTTAAGTAGACTCCAGCTTCATAATTTTTTGTTGAAATTTGTGGATGCTGCATTACTCGTGCAGCTTCACATTTTAAGCATTGACGAAGCGCAGCATTTTTTCTGTGTTTGGCATCTGCTCGTTGTCATGTACCATAACTTTTTAACAAACTTATAATGAGAGCTACGTAAGAGTGGGTGTCAAGTTGAGACAATGAACGTGACAGCGCCCACCTCTAAAGGACATCTTAAATTGTGACAGAAAAGTACCCGAAAATTGTAAACAAATTATATTATACATCAATATCTATTTTGCCGCCTTCAAAGAAGTCCTCACCAACTTTTCATAAGCACTTATTTAAATTCAATGAATTTTGTTTTATCTCTTCGATCGATTGAAAACAGCTTCCACGGAGCCAAATCTGGTGAATAAGTTGGTTGATGGATGGTGCGTTTGGCTTTAAATTCAGTCACAATCATATTATTTAAAAAAAATCAGTCTTATCGGGACGAGTCGAGCAAGAATGAAGACTCGCGTGAGATGCCACCATATCCTTAATTTTTTTAATATTTTCATCAGTTGAAGAGGTTCAGAACGAGGCATATCTTCAACGATCTCTCGACCGTCCTTGAAGTTTTGTACCACTCGTAGGCTTGTGTTTTTGATAAAACTGAATCACCGTATGCCTTTTCCAACAATTTGCCAACTTGGTTATAAATACAAATTTTGAGAAAAGTTTTTTGTTCGATATTTCGAAAATTTTAACGCAGTACTGTGATGTTAACAACAGCGCCCCAGTCGTCTCTTCTATTCGACAGGTGGCTCCAATTGGAGCTCCTCCTCCTCTCCACCTAGTCTTTCACAGATCGTGCTCATATTTGGCATAGTAAGTAAGGACAGTTGTACCAACTTAGCAAAATATATTTTTTTGAAATATCATTTACCTGGAGAATTTGATTACAATTTCTGCGGGCTTATTTGTCTCAATGTAAACCCTAGGAACTAGACGAGCAATTTCACCAAAATTTGTTCCATAACATTATTCTGACCTTTTTATATTACACAATAAAAATTCACGAATCTCGACCACATCCACAGCTTGTTCTTCTTTACTGACGTAGACAAAAGCGCGCCAGTCGTTTCTTCTTTTCGCAACGTGGCGCCAATTGGAAATGCCAAGCGAAGCCAGGTCCTTCTCCACATGGCCTTTCCAACGAAATGAAAGTCATCGTCTTCCTCTGCAACCCTCGGCGAGTATTGCGTCGAATACTTTCAGAGTTGGAGTGTTTTCGTCCATACGTACAACATGACCTAGCCGACGCAGCCGCTGTCTCCCGACTCGCTGAATGTCAATGTCGTCTTATATCTCAGCGTTTAATCGAATGCGACATTCGCCGTGGCCAACGCGACCATAAATCTTTCGCAGAAACTTTCTATCGAAAACTCCTAAGGCCGACTCATAATATGTTGTCTTCGTTCATGCCTCTACACCATATAGCAGGACGGGAATAAATAGTGACTTATAGAGTTTGGTTTTTGTTTGTCGAGAGAGGACTTTAATTCTCAATTGCCTACTCAGTCAGAAGTAGCAACTGTTGGCACGAGTTATTCTGCGTTGGATTTCGAGGCAGAGATTGTTGGTGGTTTTGATACTGGTTCCAAAATAGACGAAATTATCCACAACTTCAAAGTTATAACTGTCAACCGGAGACTTAATTTTGGTACCACGGGGAGCAGGAGCCCTTGGAGGTAACTCCAACCTGATCATGCGGACTGGCCCCTCGGGAGTATCGTGGTGGTTGTGGTTTGTACCCAAATGCGGGTAGAATTGACTTTTTGCCGGTGCCGTAGTACGGCAGAGGTTTTAGATGGGCCTCGAACCCTACCAAGGTGGTTAGTGTGTCCATTCCAAACTGCCAAATGGTACTGGCATTTTCAGGGCGCTAATCAACGCATTGATTTGATCCGTTGTACTTTTGAGTACCGTGGAGTAAGGCTGACGTCAGCAGGTACCTACGTTAAACATTCCGGTTGTTGTCAACAGTGACGTCGGTGTCTAGTCGTGAGTGCGACGACTGTTTGTTTGATGACAGGAGATATTTCGTCTTGCCCTTGTTCACCACCATTTGCTTCGCTGCCTTAGCCATTCTGGAGAAGGCAGTGGTGAGTGTCGATTGTCTTTTCCAAGACTTGGCGCATGGTGAACATCTAGTCAGTTATTGATTTGCCAGGTCCAAAGCCACACTGATAAAGTTCAATCAGTGTGTTGACGGTGGACTTTAAGTTTTTACACCATACGCTCGATAGAACCTTATGTGCGATGTTGAGAAGGCTTATCCCATAGTAACACGGTCCACGGACCATATTTTACAAAGAACCTGATGCATGCTCACTATCAGTTCTTCGCCGCCGTGTTTGCGTAGCTCGGCCGGCAATCCATTGGCCCCCACCGCTTTGTTGTTTGACCACAGCTACTTTCCATGTTTCATTGCAGGTGATCCTCTTTTTACGCGGGTTGTCTGAACCAAATATTATATACCGTGTAAGAAAAACCCAATTTCCTTCTGAACAAAAGCGGACAAAAGAAAATATCCTGCAAAACAGAGACAGTTTTGTATGTAAATGCTCTGACACTTTCTACAAAATATTTTTTAATATTTTTGTATGTATATATGTATTCATTCAATTGAAGTAAAAAATAACGACTAAACAAAAAAATAGCGAGATCAATTCACAAAAAATCGTATTATTATGGCATATTTTCTTTAGCTTCCTTAAATTGCCATAGCATTCAATTGCTTCATAATATTTCGCTGAAACTTTGGTGAGTGTTCTTCATTTGGATCATGAATTATAGATAATTATTTTCTAAATCAGTTCTTTCAACCTTAATCAATTAGACTCGCGGTAAGAGAACCAGTTCCGCTGCATGCAACCACTACGGCTTCGTCATCACCTAAAACGGAATCTTTAAAGAATTCGTTGACATTTTGAGTGGTGAAATCTTCAAAATTTTTTCCAATGGAGTTTACCCACCGAAAAATGTCCGCGCATGTAGACAAGTTATCTTAACTTGAATTCTTGATTTCTTATTTTTTCATAGAACGCTTTGTGAAACTAGTATCTACCGGTATGTCAGTCCCCCAAGGACCAATGGCTTATTAATAATTTTACTACTATGAAAGAATGTAAAGTAACGTTATAAAATCCAGAAATTTTCCATTTTCTTACAAAAACTAGTAACTGGAAAAATAAGGAAACAACGGAAAAAGCAAAGATGCCCATCGCAGCCGTGTACAAATTTCAATTTATAATTAAGGTTTTTTCCCATGTTCCTATGTTATGTATTCTATCTATAACTCATTCACTCAGCGTGATTCCTCAGAAACAATCGATCGATCTGCAAAGGCATCAAATATGATAGAGCAGCGTGTTTTCCAAAATTGAAGACAAAAAGCTGAGGAACATTATCGATCCATTTATTCAAACACAAAAAAAAAATGGCGGAACTGAAAGTTGACGAAGAAAAATTTTTTGAAGAATACTACAGGGTCTCAGTGTGCATTCCCCTGTTAGATACAATCGGCGATGGCGAAGTATTGGATGGATTTCAACTGAGTTTGTTGCTTCCAGAAAAAGTATGTGCTTTAAAAATCAAAGAAATGGAAAATCTTATTGACTGCTTAATAGATAGATTGAACTTGATCATTGGGAGTGCCATTGGGGACAGAAGCAAAAGTCAAAACCTAACAAGTTAGCATCTACTACATTAGAAACGTTGAAGAACTGCGACGTAAACCATACCCCACAATTCATAGTCATAGTTCATAGTTGCAGTCTCTCAAAATTTAGCCCACATCATTTTGTTCTGTGAAATTTTTCTATTCAATAAACGAACTGACTACAGTATTAAACATTGCAATAAAGTCAGTCACCCGCAGGATTTTTTTTGCTACGATTTACATATAATGTGTTTTTTTTCAATTTAGTAGGATTTTATATTAGAAGGTATAAATACTACTATATTTAATTCACCAAAAACGCAACGCATTCACCCAACCATTTCTCCGACAGTTGTCATCAAAAAATTCCGAAAAAATTTGTTTATACACTCCACGAAATACCTCATGATATGTGAAAAAAATCTATTGTAGAATAAAAATTTCTATGAAAAAAATGTCAAAAAACGCGCCAGATTACCTTCTTCTTTTTATTTACTGGCGTAGACACCGCTTACGCGATTATAGCCGAGTTAACAACAGCGCTCCTGTCGTTTCTTCTTTTCGCAAGGTGGCGCCAATTGGATATTTCAAGCGAAGCAATGCCCTTCTCCACTTGGTCCTTCCAACGGAGTGGAGGTCTTCCTCTGTTTCCGTCGGCGGGTATTACGTCGAATACTTTCAGAGCTGGAACGTCGACACATCAGTTGTTGTCGTCGTCCAAGCCTCTGCACCATATAGCAGGACGGGAATAATGAGTGACGTATAGAGTTTGGTTTTTGTTCGTCGAAAGAGGACTTTTCTTCTTAATTGCCTATTTAGTCCGAAGTAGCACCTGTTGGCAAGAGATATCTTGCGTTGGATTTCGAGGCTGACGTTGTTGTTGGTGTTTATGCTGGTTCCAAGATAGACAAAATTATCTACAACTTCGAAGTGACGTGAGTGCCTAGTCGCGAGTGTGACGGCTGTTTGTTTGAAGACAGGAGATATTTCGTCTTGCCCTCGTTCACTGCCAGACTCATTTGCTTTGCTTCCTTGTTCAGTCTGGAGAAAGCAGAACTAATGGCGCGGGTGTTGAGGACCAGGCTGCTGTACACTCTTATAAAAGATTGCACCTGCTCGATGAAGTTCTCCATCTCGAATTATTTTCTTCAGAAGTAGGTTGAAGAAGTCGCACGTCTCTATCGTCGCATTGTTAGAAACTTCTTTTGGTATCGACCGGCTCGGAAAGGTCCTTCCCTATCCTGACGGAGCTTTTGATGTTGCTCAACGAAATCGACGAAGAGGTGATGCGTGTGGATTCTCTTTTACCGGTCTTTCGCCAGGCCTAAAGCCACACTGATAAGGTCCAATCAGTTTGTTGACGGTGGAATTTAATCATTCACACAATACGCTCGATAGAACCTTATAAGCGATGTTGAGAAGGCGTATTCTACGGTAGTTGGCGTAGATTGTGGGGTCTCGCTTTTTGTGGATTGGGCAGAGCACACTTAAATTCCAATCGTTTGGGCATGCTTTCGTCCGATCATATTTTACAAAGAAGCTAATGCATTCTCCTTATCAGTTCTTCGCCGCCGTGTTTAGCTCGGTGGACAATCCATCGGCCCCTGCCCTTTTCTTGTTTTTCTGACGGGTAATTGCTATTCGAACTTCTTCATGGTCGGACAATGGAACGTCTGCTCCATTGTCATCGATTGGGGAATCGGAATCGCTTTCTCCTCATGTTTTCTTTCTCCGCAATTTAGCAGGGTGGAGAAGTGTTTCCTCCATAATTTTAGTATGCCCTGGGCATCAGTCATTAGATCACCTATAGGGGTTCTACAAGAGTATGCTACGGTCTTATTCGCCGCTTGTCTTGCTTTCTCCGCTGCGCTCCTTCAACTCTCGGTATCTATTACATTCAGCACGTGATGTGGTCGATTGTAACGTTGCAAAGTAGGCAGTCTGCTTTCTCTCCGTTTCGATACGGCACTCCTCATCGTGTCAGCTATTCTTTTGCATTTTCCGAAAACCAATTGTTTCGGTTACAGCTGTACGTAAGGAGTTTGAAATGCTGTTCTACAGTTCGCTTATACCGAGTTGTTGACGAGTGTTCACACAGAGCAGGAGTGCAAGTCGAATAGAAAATTCGTTGGGTTGTTTGTTATGATTGCAGCTTTTCGACTTCCAATCTTCTTTGTGTGACGTGCGTTTCTTGCACAGAGGCGGGTGCATATCTTTGCTCTAAAAAAATAGTGATCCGAGTCAATGTGAGGACCTCTGAGCGTACGCACTTCTAAAACATTGGATACGTATTTTTTATTTATGACAACATGCTAACCAGTTAGCAATGATGCTGGAATTTAGTACTACCGATAGCCCTGGCGAAGTAGATCAGCCGTAACCCATTTACGTTTCATCATGGAAACTGAATTTACCGACAGTTGTGTCAAAGATACCTTATTTGCCTACCATGGCACGCCCAGCACGATTTCGATGTTGAAGAACTTTGATGCGGATTGTAGCTAGATGTTCATCCACCGGGGTGAAAAAAAAAAAAAATTAAACGTAAATGGGTTACGGCTGGCAGGACCCGGCGACAGAGTGTCTCTCCTACCAGTAATCCCACACCCAATTTTCACTCCTTTAAATGACAACTGTAGTAAATGCTACAAAGATCTTCTCGCCTCAGTCCTTGTCGGGTCCATCACATTTCTTGGCCGGCGGTGATGTTAGCCTTTACTCTAACGAGGACATCAAACATATGGGCAGCGGCATTTCCCAATTAAGGAACCGGTCATTCGAGATACATGCCCTTAAATTATAGGTCTTATTACGGTTGCTGTGGTTATCATCAAAAAGGGGGTTTCTCTTCCGAGGCTGCTGTGTATTTTTGAATGGGCGCATAACACTAAGGAGGGAAGGTTCGCCTTCTCTATTTAGCTCGCCTTCAAGCGTTCTTTGGCTACCCAGCGGATACTTGATCTAAGACCGGAAGTCGTGAGCTGCTTGAGCCATATGTAAAACAATCGTTTCTGGACACCCCCGAGTGAATGGCTCACTTGTGCCAACGTCATTCATGCATGACGGTGGCGGAACCTGATTGCTTAGTAACACACCCAGTTCCACATTTGTCAGTACAGCTTGCACCCACTTCTATTGGGTTCATAGAGTTTTTCATTCGGGATCTCCCTTACACAGAACGGCTATGATAATGCTGGGCCACATCAGCAAATTATTTGCGGGTGTCATACCCTGCTCTTCGATCTTTTGTGTGGCGACTTAGCCTCTTAAGCTGGCTTTTTTTCTTGCCACTGCTGGCTGTTCAAGCCTAAAGTTTGGTAGAATTTTCGCGCAATAAATTCGACACGTGTAAACGCGTTACGAACGTTGCTCTCGTCTAGGAACAACTAGTTCCCTATGTTTTTTTTTCAGGAGATTCGAACCCTGTTTTTATTACACTGGTTCACGTTTTGGTGAACCCACGAGTGTTGTCACCTCGATCTAGACTTTTTTTGTAGGCCTTATTATTTGAATGCTGTGCTATTGAGGAGCAACGAACAACTCAGACCTTAGCTGGATATCTTTCAATTCCAACAGTGGCGATCGGTCCACAGTTCGTACCCGCTATCGTCGTAATACTGCGGAATCTATTACCAGTCGGCCTCCGGGATGGTTCAGCGAAGATTATTGCCAAGCAAGAAGCTGGGATAGTAAGTTAAACAGTTTTGACTCAAATTGTCATCCTTCATCAAATATAATTGATTTTGGTACTCCATTCCGAATATTTCTTCGTTCTTTGACTTCAGCCTTTATTTCTTGCAGTAACAGTAATGTTGGCGGATTGCTGAGCGAAGGCTGGAATTTTGTGTAGTTTTGCCGTGCAAGTTTTGTATGGTGACTAATTTAATCTTCTGATGATGTAATGACATTACGTCCAAAAATACGTTACGTGTCGAAAATACTTTAGTTTCTCAATATTGCATGTAGCTCACAATTTTTCTGTAAAATTTTATTGTTCCAAAATAATTACAAAATTTGATGACTACCAGCACGGGAAAATTTATTATACTTATGTAGTTGTCCTGATTCGCGAAGCGTTACTATTCAGTGATTCGAGCAAACTAAGTACATATGTATGTATATCAGACGTTCAAACAAACGGACAGCACTTGTGGTACTGTGCGCTAACATGTCTTCTTATGCATGTATTTTGATTCTTTCTTAATGGATAATTTTTTTTTTCAACCTAAAAACGTTCCTGTAATATATCCTAATGCTTTCTATATTCTTTTTAAGTCTTTACTTTTAAAAACACCGGAGAAAAAAAGAAGTTTTTATTTTCATACGTCACTTAGCAGAGTTGAAGATAGCGTCTATACTATTTTAATGAGATCGTACGAATTCAACTAAATAACTTTATTGTTGCTTTTACATGTAATTTTTTTTAGGTCAAGCAACACGTCTGAGGAGTGTCCTAAGGGATCACTCACACCGGTTGAGAGAGGCGGAATTACGTTGAGACCTAACTCATCTTGCGGAAAGCAAGCCTTTCTAGTTTTTCCATATACACTGTGAAAATGGGCGAAATCAGATGATTACGCCCACGTTCCATATATCAGTTTTGTTGAAACTACTCATAACGCGTCAATTAATTAAATAAATATGTCAAAACCACATAATTTCAAAGCTAAGATGGTGCTTAAAGACATAATATGAATCAATGTAAAAATTAGACAATCCGAGTGGAACCGATAATTTTTAAATATTAAGGGATATTGGTCAATGTATGAGTTACCATTTATTGCATGGAGCTATGCTCTCGAATACACTAGAGTGATCAAAAGTAAAGGCAATCAGTCTCGATTTTCTCTAGTCCCAGTATACTCGACTATTTCCTTCATACTAGCTGCATTTAGAACCTTAATGTTGATTAATATTTGCATGAGCACCATTTTAATAAAAATATAGTGAACATGATTTCATGCTATAATGTGATTTTGTGCTGAAATTTGTCTGGCCTTAAGAGGTCATCTTAGGGTAATCTTTTTTTTTTTGCATTTCTGTTCCTGTATACCCTTAGAATTAATGTAGAAACCTACCTTACCATTGGAAGGTTTCGAAAAAGGCCCAAAAATAATAAACGACGTTCGGAGCGCTCGGAGTGCACACCTCAAACTTTAAACGCGTTTTTCTCAAACACACACTTTTTTAAACTGGCGGACATGATTCCGGTCGAACTACTCAACCGATTTGCTTAATTTTTTTTTAATGGTTACAAAACGACTGGCCTATAATTTTTTTTAAGACAATGTTATGACAAAATTTATGTAAAAAAACATAGGGAAAAAATTAAAAAAAAAAAGTTAATTACTTTTTTATTTATCAACATTTTTTCATGATTCTAGTAGAGACGATAACCATTCACATACTTTTTAAGAATAAATTAAGTTTTTGTGTGAAATCTTGTCTGCCAGTGAAAAAACGTATCTCATTCACCCAGCCAGTTCTCCGACAGATATCATCAAAAATTTCCGAAAATTTGATGATTGAATTGATTTTTTCCTTATACGCAATATATTAAATTAACCTTTGGCTAAGTTTATGTCATTTATATCTCATTTGAGTTAGTTATACCGATTTTAATATAAAAATCTATGACCTATAATACAATGTAATAAGATCTCAAATACGAGTATGATTGTAATTCAATCTCGTTTTCGTCAAATAGTGTAAATGGGGATACAATTTATTGTAGAGCACACACCACTAGAGTTCCACGATTTGTACGGCATCGCGCGAGTTTTTAAAATAAAATTGCTCGAGTTCTTAAGGAGTACAATAATTTAATTTAACTTTTAATATCCATTTCAGATAGTATAGTTTCGAATAGTCAACTTAAATACATTTTCCGAGGCCGTTGCAGGGGTCGCTCAGGATCGTTGAGCAACCGAATAAGTAAGTAGTGTTCCCAGGTGTGATGGTAGGACGGCTTTGCTCATTTAACTAATGACTGTTGAGTTCTTACGCAACATTCATAAAGTTCTTTCAACCGGTGAAAGTATTTCCCCGTCTTTGAGGTTACATGTTGCCAGATTAAAAAATCTTAGCCCTTCCATACTAGATTTTAATACTAAGTGTCTTTAATGTGTTTTGTGTTATTAAATATACAAACAATAACTTTTTAATAAGGAATTAACTTTATTAAAACAATTAAATAATTATTATTCATTGAAATTTTCTAAATTTATATTTAAATTAATAAATAATTTTTTACTTTCTAGAAATTTTCCACACATCCAGAGAAGTAGAGGAGGATCTCTTTAAACATAAAACTTTAAAATGTGTTTTGTGGTGCAATGACAATAAATCTAAACTTCGGAAAATAAATTCTAATATGGAGTTCAGTTTACGCGTTCAAGAATTTATTGAACTTGTTCGGAGTGATAACCGAGTTGAAGCAGTTAAATATGCAAGGAAATATTTTCAAAGTTTTGAAAAAACACAACTAAGGGAAATATGCAAGTGCATGGCTTTATTGGCGTATCAACCAAATACAGGTATGGTATTGAATTCCTAAATGTCTAGTCACAGATAGGAAACTTCAATATGAAATCGGTCCTAGATGCTAATGATCTCAAATAATTTTCATTATTCGAGAGCTTTAAATGGACAGTCATTCGCAATTCAGAATTTTTAAAAGAAAGTAGAAATGACAGAATTTGATCTAGTTTGCCCGCCAACCCATTAGAAACATGGTAAATAAATATAAAAATTTACGAATAACGTACTGGGAAAGCTGCTAGGCGAATAATTTGAATTTTTTCCACTGCCTAAGTATTAAGTAGGCTGTGCACTACATATTACTCGGTGTCAAATATAAAATAAATATACCGTTACAATTAGCGGAAATTAAATACGAAATCATATTGAAATGTTTACTTCACTTGGAATTAGTATTTGTGATTTCTGGCTCATCAGAGGAAAATTTTATGGCGTAATGGAAGAAATCGAATTTTTCATAAGTGTTTATCTATTATTTCATAGATTCCACAGTTTTATTTGTTAGGTTAGTATTTTATGAAGTTTTCTGAAGCTTTATAATACAAAGAATGAAAAATATACTTTTTGTCCGTGAGAAAATATCGCAAAGAACAGTTGAATGCATATTTTCAGAAAAAAACCGCCGTACAGCAAGAAAATCAAAATTGACCAAGGGAATGAAAAATCAACGAGTAGTAAGGGTCAAACTCCATCAGAACTATACAAAGATGGATTGAAACAAGTTAAACATAAAAAGTTATGAATGTTCCCCGAAAGTCGCCCATTCAAAGTTATTCTGCTATCTTACATGATTTTCTCCGTAACAAAGATAAACTTTAGCGACGGATGCCGGCTAGAAGCGATGACAGAAACCATTCAATTTGTGCGACGTAGACCGTGTGAATGTCATATGGAGAACTGCATTCAAAAAACGGTAAAATATCCCCCCAATGTAATGATTTAGAGCTGCATATCGGGGGAAAGTCCTGGACCAATATATTTTGTTGAGGGAACGATGAATAGTGAGCAGTGCACCAATGTACCTCAAGATGGTTTTGTACCATATTTGGCAACACTGAACTCTCCAGCAGCCCAATTCACTTATACGCACGCTGAGGTGCCTTGCCACACCACCCGACGAACGACTGATGTCCTTCACAACTTGGATATCAATATATTACCTTAGGCGGGCAATTCACCCTGCCTAAACCCCACCGAAAACTGTTGGACGTTCCTTAAATCGAAGATACATTCCCGAAGAAATCCTACAAGAGCCCCACCCAAAGATAAAGGATGTGTGCCTAAATGATCCAGATTTAAAAATAATGATAATTTGTTTGAACAGTATGCCTCAAAGAGTTAAGGCTGTTAATGAAAATAAAGGTTTGTCAACCAAATACCAAAAAAAATTTAAGTTTTTCTCAATTTTATGAAAAGATGATATTTCAAATAAATATTATACAAAAAATTGCATTCACATATCGTAATAATTTTTGGTTTATTTGACTTTGAACCCAAAGCTATATGAATAATTGTTGGCGGAGTACTGTACAAGTACTATTAACATATCACATACTGAAAAAATGTTCCCTGGGCTTGATTAAGGCACTTCACATATGTACAATCACCAATCATATATAATAAAGTCAGCCAGGTGTTCAAAAATTCTCATGTTAGTTATATAGGGGCCAGTTTCCACACAATTTTATCTATTTTAGGCACAAAGATACACTGTTGTGATACACAAACTTTGACAGTTGTCTGGATCGAGTAGGTTTTGACGTTCCGCAATTGAAATGACTGGAACGGCCAGATTGAAATTATACCAAAAATATATGCGAAGAAAAGGATTTGTACCGTTCAAGATCGGTAATAAAAATTTAAAAACAATGAAAATTAAAGAAAATGTGAAATTTAAATGAATTTAATAAATCGGTTTTTAAGGTGATGCATAGTATTATTAATGTTAAATATACATATCTTGAAATGAATAGAAAAAAACCACAAATTTTATTCATTTTAAAACAAATAAACGTGTCGTAATTTAATAGAACTAGGTGTATGTAAACTTTATTGGTCCACTGTATAACTTACACATTAACTGATCTGTTCGGCTTTTGGTTTGTTAGAATAACGAAAATCATTGAATGTATCATTTGGGATACGATATAATTGGTAGATAAATTTCACTTTCATTTTCGTCATTGGACAATACCATGTCCAATATGATACGATCAGTTTATTAAACTACGAAATCTCAGATGTTTACTGACACATACTTTGAAAAGGCTATGAAAAATTTGAAAATTTTTTTGTAGATATAAGGGATATAAGGGTAGTATTGACCTGATTTTATATAATTTTAGCAAAATAGTATAATATTTACATAAGAAAATGCTTTCGACGTTTCATTAACGTGTCTCACATAATATCACATATACATGGAGTAGTCAGCCGGTCATTTTTACCGTGAAAACCCATACAACCTCTTAAATAATAATTTGATTTCCAAAGTTTTGTAAAGATTGACTGGCCCTGGATTCCGAGGTATAAACCTTACGGCGCTCCACTAATATGCGTTTAAAAAATACCGTAAAACAGACCCAGAGAGAAAAAAATTCATCCAGTCACAATACAAGTAGATACAGCAATGGAGCAGAAAGTGAATGGCGATCAGAGAACTTTCCTCACTTGCGTGAACTTCTACACATGACCTCATCCTCCAAATTTTAAAAGTTCATACTGCCCCAAACCTATATAGTACTACTCGTAATGATATTTTCTAACCAGCTTTATGCCGAATATGTCGGTCTATGAGTATAACATGAAATTTAAATTGATAAATATAAATTAAATATAAATTGAATTTAAGTTGATACAGTTTTATTCTAATATTCTTTATAATCACTATAAACTCAAAAGAAAATCATTGTTTAAAATAAATCATAAAAAGGTATGGACGAAAAATTCAAATTTCGCGTTGGCAAAAGACTACAAGGTGAGTTCCAAAGTAAATAGGACTTAAAAAAAAACACAGAACAAATGGTTTTTCGGTAAAATCAATTTATTTTATCAAAATGGTCTCCTTCCGCTGCAGTACAGCTTTTTGCACGGTCCAAAAGCATGCCGAACGAGTGTTATAGCTCGTTGGTCGGTATGGCCGCCAGCCTTTTGAGCGGCCTCTACGTCTACATAACGCTTTCCTTTCATGGGCAAATGCATTTTTCCCAAAAGGAAGAAGTCGCACGGTACCATATCAGATGAATACGGTGGGTGGTAAATGGTTAAAATGTGATTTTTGGTCAAATAATCGGTCACAAGCGTCGATCGATGAGAGTAATTTTTGGTCGTCAGTCAATTTGTGCGGAACAAACCGTGCACACACCTTTCGTAAGCCCAAATGTTCGGTCAAAATGCGATAAATCGATTTTTGGAGATGTTCAATTTCAATGATGATTTCGGCTGATTTTTGATGAATTCACGCACAGTTTCGATGGACTTTCCGGTGAACACGGATTTTGATTGGCCCACATGTTGATCGTTATTTATGTCCTTACGACCACTTTGAAAACGTTGAAACCCCTCGGGCACTCTGCTACGGGACAGGCAATCATTGCCATAAACATGTTTCATCGATTGAAACGTTTCGATATAAGTTTTACCAATTTTAAAACAAAATTTAATGTTGGCTCTTTGTTCGAAGCTCATTTTCGCACCGATAACACAAACATACTGACACTTAAAACAATAACTTCACTTCCAATCCATGAAATGTCATGAAATTCTTACTGGACAATCGATAAAGATAGCAGATTCTAACACACCAGTCGACATATAGATGGCGCCACCAGGGGACCTGTTTCCTTTGGAACGCTTCTTGTATATAACATATTTCAGTACAAACACTTCACTCCATTCCAGGTATTAATGCATTTTAAGATTTAGTTAGGCCTCCGTTTACAGCTACTATAACTGTTTGAAGTCGCTTTGGCATCGATTCTACTAAATTTGGTAACTCAGCAGATGTTCTCCACATAAAAAAGAAAGTCTTTGTTAATATAAAGGAAATATAGAAAAATTAAATTAGTGTCGACATTACTTACTTTCAATCAATTATTTACAATACAACTGACAAAGCACTAAGCATAAAACAGCTGATTACTGTTTTTACCAAGTAACGAGCAATTTGTCAGGATCCTGGCACGGTAAAGTGTTATTCTTTATGCTGGCGTTTTGTTAAATTTACAAAATACATGTAAAAGTTTATCGAATAACAGATAACAACGCTGTGTGAAAATCCCTAATGTTTGAGTTTTTCGTCCATAACTTTGTTGTTTTATGTAATTTTTTTTAGTTTAATACGATTAGAATGTATAATATAATAATACTGTATGAACACATTTTTTTTTTTTTTAAGTTTTAATACTTTCAGAACCACGAAAATAGGGGTTGTATGTACATATGTAGATTTTTATACGCCACTGTGCATACCATGCATATATTTATATCCGTTTTTAATTAAAACAATAACAAAACACACCTCAAAAACGTTGATTAATGGAAGACGGTCAAAACGTTAATAATATCAATTGTTAATTCTATCTCCGTTCAGAACTTTGATTGAATATTCTATCCCAGTTATTACGGTATATAACGCGTGCATATTTGTGCAGTGCTGCAAAACTGTCAAAATGACTTGTAATTAGAATTTGTCATATATTTTCATCCAGAAATAAAATGAAGCTATTCGGTTTTATATCTTAAAAAAATAGAAGTGTTATTTTTATTTTGATGACAAAATGTTTTTCGATAATGGCAACTGTAAACTTGTTGACAGTTTTGTTCCCCACTGTACATTACAAAATTGTCTAGATCCAGGGACTCATATAAGTTTTTATAGTAATCAAGATGTTGAATTAAAAAAAATCCATAAATATCGACAATTTAGTATACTGCTGCGATATTGAAGAACTAATAAATGAATATGACATATGAAGCTAATTATTATTTATTGATTATTCAACACGACGTTTAAAAGCCTTGCTACACAATGGCAATCAATATGCTTCGTTATAAGGTGTATCCATAGTAGCGGAATAAGACGTCAATAAAGAGAGTCTATTACGAGAAAGTAAAGTAATTCTTTCAACACTACTTGTACAACTTGGTATCGTAAATCAATTGATTATAGTAATGAGTAAAACAGAAAGCAAAACTTTTAAGTACGTCTTCCAAAAATATCCCAAATTGTCAAAAGCGAAAATAAAAGAAAGCGTTTTTAATGCGCCGCAGATAAGAGAACTTTTGAAAGGCACAGAATTTAAAGAAATAGTGTCTATGGTGAAAAAAAACTGCCGGCAAAGTTTTAGAGATGTTACAACAGAATTTCTAGGATATGCTAGTTACGCAAGTAGTGTTGATAAAATGGTATATAGTTTTCAAAAAGTTCGACGCTTTATGATTTTAAAATTACACTTTCTTCATTGAATATTGATTGAAGAGATTGAAAAGAGGTATCAGGGTATGTGTAAGCAAGCACCCCAAAGGTAACTGAAGCCTGTTTTGTCCTGTATGGCTGAATGTAGGTACTTGCAAAATAAAGGACCGAATATAGGGTTGTATATATATATAATATATATCTTATTTGCGTAGAGAAGCGACTTTACATAACCATAAAAAAACTAGTTCTGGGTTTTAAATCGCACTATCTTGTAGGCCACATCACAGAACCACGACGCGAGATAATGCGCTCACCAAATATAGGTTGTCAAAAAAGCCTTGCGGTATTTTCGCTACTTGGCGCTGAAAGCGCGTAGTTCTAGTTTTATTCGTCGCATCGGGTCATGCTATACCTTTTTGGAAAGCTCATTTCACGCGCTAACACGTGTGTGATTGATTGTCGGTTCTTTTGAGTCGTTTGTGAGTTATAGCGTCGCAAACAGGGAGCAAAATAAAGAGAAAGTACGGCATATTTTACAGTACTATTACGATAAAGGCAAAAATGCATCTCAAGCCGACAATAAAATTTGTGCAGTTTATGGACCCGATACAGTTTCCATTTCCAGCGCACAACGATGGTTTCAACGTTTTCGTTCTGGTGTAGAGGTGGTCGAAGATGCGCCACGCTCCGGAAGGCCTGTCGTCGAAAATTGCGATAAAATCGCTGAATATGTCGAAAAAGACCGGCATAGTAGCAGCCGTAGCATCGGTCAAGAGCTGGGCATGAGTCATCAAAAATTCATTTCAATTTCAATAAAAAAAAATTCAATAAAAATACCGCAAGACTGTGTTGACAACCCATTATTATTTCCCTCAATTAATCTTTAATCATGACTGTATAGCATTCCTCATTCACTATAACATTATGGCCGGTTTGATTTTTCAAAAAATATGTATCTGTGATTGATGAAAAAGTTTTCCATGCAAGAACTTGATTCCGATTAATCAGTTTATATAGCAAATATATGCTGTAGTGATTCTAGCTAATAATATCATGATCAATTGCGCCCGCGCCAAATTTCGTGTAGATATCTGGTCAAATGAAAAGTACTTGATTTTGATTTTAATGTTTGTATGACAACTATATCCTATAGTGGAATCGGATCGATATCGGGAGTTACAACAAATGAGCAAAGGACGTGTGCAAAACTTTAGGTCGATATCTCAAAAACTGAGGCATTAGCTCTCGTGTATGCAGACAGTGGACGTAGCTTAATCGACTCAGGTAGTCATGTTGATCATTACCACATATAGTACATATGTATATGGTTTATAGGACGTTTCTTTATGGGTGTTATAAACTTGTTTATTCTGGCTACACAGTATGCTCGAAGTCGATTATTTGAAAAATTTGCATTGAAGGTGTACGGATATTGTCTTTTTAGTTATTCACAGTAATATTTTGAAGCTTTCAAAGTTTTCAGCATTAGAATGTTGCAAAATGAGGCAAAAAACTCTTGAAGAACGTGAATTTGTAATAAACCATCATAAAATAAGAAAAAGTTATGCAGAAATCGTAAAAAAAATGAATAGACCTTGGCACCATTCATCATGTCATACAAAGGTATAATGAAAATAATAGAATATTTACTAAAAGCAAAACCCGATCAAAAAAGAAGCTGACCCTTAATGACGAGAAATGGATAAAACGTAAAGTGAAGGAAATCCCTAGAAAGTCAACTCCAAAAATTAACAACGAGCTTAAAATGTATTTGAAAAAAAGACGTCAGTGATTCAACAGTAAGGAGAGTGCTTCGTAAAATGATTTTCATGGAAAAACTGCTCGCAACGAGCCATTTATCAGTAAACGCAAACGATTACAATTTACCCTTGAGTACCAATCGAAGCAGATGGAGTTCTGGAATGTTATTATTTTTACAGAAGAATCACATAGCTAATTTGCTTGCTCGTGTGGGGTTGTATGTGAGGATGTTTTTATCGACAATATTATGAACCAATATGGCTAAATAGATGCTATCAAAAGAAATTTAATACCAAGTGCTTAAAAAAAGTGAATCCGACACACTTTTAAGCTACATATACGCAACTCATTTAATGCATGGTTGCACTCTATAACTATAAAAAGTTAGTCAACTCGATGTCAAAAAAGATTAATACTTACATTACAATAATACATTGAAAATTTTTTCTTCAAAAGTTGTACAATAATATGTCATTAAATTTAATAAAATTATATTACTCATGTCGCCGCAAAAAAAAAACACAAATATATAATTTTTTTGCCTTTAAAACTTCACCAACCAATGAAATTACAGTGGATCAATAAAGTTTACATACACCTATGTAGTTCTATTAAATTACGGCACGTTTATTTGTTATAAAATGAATAAATTTTGAGGTTTTTTTTCTATCCAATTCAAAAGATGTATGTATATTTAACATTAAATTTACCATATCAAAATATTTTTTTACACAAATTAAAAAAAACTAATGCTAAAGTTGAAAATGGGCATAATTTATATCAAAAAAGTTTACGTACACTAATGATTATTTATATAAATCAAAAGTAATTACAATAGTTTTAGCGGTTTTTGGCCTACATTTTGTTGCTATTATTGTCCATAGACATCGATGTATGCTCCCCACTCAATTTCTAGTATTATTTCCGGATATTTTGAACCACTAAGTCCATGATCCAGCTTTTTGGTCTTATTTTGATGAAATTCGATGTTTTCTTTTCGCCAATCACGATCAAGTAAACGGTATGGCTGACTTCGGTTCAAATCGTAACATGTCAGTTCATAGCGTTGCGACGATTGTTTGAATCGATGTGAAACTGCGGGTAAATCTACGAGTACAGAAAATTTTCTGCTGGATTGATTGGAATCATGTATGGAAAAAAATATATCACCTTTGAAAATGTGCGCATGTTACAAATTTTCAATGCGTAAAGAATGGAAATTCCATCGAGTACATTTGTTGTATGTATGTACTCGATGTAATTTCCATTATGTATATAAATAGAACAGAAGTGCACAAGCAAATCAGTGTTTAGGGAATGATATAGAAACGTTGCAAACGCTGGCTGAACCCTACGAGATTTATCAAATTAATGTACTAAGTACTGTACACATTGAAAAGGTCCACAGAAAACTTCCCGATGGTATATGTCTATCTCTTATGGATAAGAGAAATTCCACAGTAGCTGCACTCAAAGAACCAAATACTAAAAAAATTGAAGTTTTTCTAAATATTATGAAAAAATTATATTTCAAATAAATATTATAGAAAAAGTTGCATTCACATATCGGAATATTTTTATACCCTGAACAGGGTATATTAAGTTTGTCACGAAGTTTGTAACACCCAGAAGGAATCGTCGGAGACCCAATAAAGTATATATATAAATGATCAGTATGTCGAGCTGTGTCGATTTAGCCATGTCCGTCTGTCCGTCTGTCTGTATATATACGAACTAGTCTCTCAGTTTTTAAGATATCTTTTTGAAATTTTGCAAACGTCATTTTCTCTTCAAGAAGCTGCTCATTTGTCGGAACGGCCGATATCGGGCCACTATAACATATAGCTGCCATACAAACTGAATGATCGGAATCAAATGCTTGTATGGAAAACTTTCACATTTGACAAGATGTATTCACGAAATTTGGTGTATGTTATTTTCTAAGGCAACAATATAATCTCCGAAGAAATTTTCAGATCGGTTAACTATAGCATATAGCTGCCATACAAACTGAACGATCGGAAACAAGTTCTTGTATGTAAAACTTTCACATTTGACAAGATATATTCACGAAATTTGGTATATGTTATTTTCTAAGACAAAAATGTAATCTCCGAAGAAATTGTTCAGATCGGTTGACTATAGCGTATAGCTGCCATACAAACTGAACGATCGGAATCAAGTTCTTGTATGGACAACTTTCACATTTGACAAGATATATTCACGAAACTTTATATATATTATTTTCTAAGGCAACAATGTAATCTCCGAAGAAATTGTTCAGATCGGTTAACTATAGCATATAGCTGCCATACAAACTGAACGATCGAAATCAAGTTCTTGTATGGACAACTTTCACATTTGACAAGATATATTCACGAAAGTTGGTATATGTTATTTTCTAAGGCAACAATGTAATCTCCTAAGAAATTGTTCAGATCGGTTGACTATAGCATATAGCTGCCATACAAACTGAACGATCGGAATCAAGTTCTTGTATAAACATCTGTCACATTTTACAAGATATATTCACGAAATTTGGTATATGTTATTTTATAAGGCAACAATGTAATCTCCGAAGAAATTGTTCAGATCCGTTAACTATAGCATATAGCTGCCATACAAACTGAACGATCGGAATCAAGTTCTTGTATGGACAATTTTCACATTTGACAAGATATATTCACGAAATTTGGTATATGTTATTTTCTAAGGCAACAATGTAATCTCCGAAGAAATTGTTCAGATCGGTTAACTATAGCATATAGCTGCCATACAAACTGAACGATCGGAATCAAGTTCTTGTATGGACAACTTTCACATTTGACAAGATATATTCACGAAACTTGATATATGTTATTTTCTAAGGCAGCAATGTAATCTCCGAAGAAATTGTTCAGATCGGTTAACTATAGCATATAGCTGCCATACAAACAGAACGATCGGAATCAAGTTCTTGTATGGACAACTTTCACATTTGACAAGATATATTCACGAGATTTGGTATATGTTATTTTTTAAGGCAACAATGTAATCTCTAAAAAACTTGTTTAGAACGGATTACTATAGCATATAGCTTCCATACAAACTGAACACATAGTTACTAACAGAAATGCACCTGTGAAGGGTATTTAGCTTCGTTGCAACCGAAGTTAACGTTTTTTCTTGTTTTTTGTTTTATTTGACTCTGAACGCGAAACTATATGAATAATTTCCTTTTTTTCTAATGAGTTGGCTGGGTACTTAGGAGCAAATGCAGAAACAATGAATGCCTTAAGAGGGCCAACATGAACAGCAATCAAATGTAAAGTGGTAAATTTGAAAGTCTTTATGTGTGTTACTATTAATTATGTATCTATATATGTAAATAAAAATGAATCGTCAAAATGTATGTATGCTCGTAACTCAATAACGCCTGTACCAATTTGGCCAATTCTTTTTCTTAAATGTTCGTTGAAGTTCAAAGATGGGTTTCACGGCGAGAAAAATTCGAATAATTTCCGGAAAACCCCTAAAAACAGCCCTTTTCTTTTCCCCATACAAACGTTACAATAAAAATGAATGTTTGTTTGTTAGTAACACTAAGAGAACGGTTGAACCAATCTTGAAATTGAAAGGTTGTTTGTTGTGGATCGGGAAAGGTTTAGAAACAGAATACCTTATACTGTTAATGAGGAGAAGTCGGATAATTGGACAATTCCAAAAAGTAACATTTTCCATACACATTTTCTTCAATTTTTGTTTGCTTTGTTTTTCAATATTTTTATTGGTAAATTATTTGAATTGTTCAATTTTGATCGCTTGCTTTTTTATTCCGGCTATCCAAAGGAAAAATTATTTAAAATTATTCAGTGAAAACTTTATGAGTGTTTCACACAATGTGATCAATTGCATATTGAAATTTGTTACGAAGCCACGAAGAGCTCGCCGTAATATCGGTCGGCGTTCTTTTTGCCATCAACGTATGGCAGCCCAAGAAAAGGCAAGAAGTACTCCCAAAATGCAATGACATACGTGCGGAATTATGGATCGAGGTCAACCAACTAGCGATCGTAACGATACCAGTGAAAACTTTATGAGTGTTTCACACAATGTGATCAATTGCATATTGAAATTTGTTACGAAGCCACGAAGAGCTCGCCGTAATATCGGTCGGCGTTCTTTTTGCCATCAACGTATGGCAGCCCAAGAAAAGGCAAGAAGTACTCCCAAAATGCAATGACATACGTGCGGAATTATGGATCGAGGTCAACCAGCTAGCGATCGTAACGATATCACAGCACGACTTATTAAACAATAGCTGCGATGTTTGATCTTATCTTTATCTTGAAGCAACCTATGGTATATATGGTGCTGTTAGATGCTGAATGTATTCTGTTGAGTAGCAAAAAAGATGTTTGCCGCACGCACACATTCTTCTTCGAATGCGGATGGTGATTACACCAGATCAAATTGATGAAATCATTTCAATTTCATTTCCTGATTCAGAGATAGATCCAGAATTATACGAAGTGGGGAAAACCAATATGGTTCATGGACATTGCGAACCTTACAATCCCACTTTGGTTTGTATGTTTGACAATAAATGCACGAAACACTACTCATGTGCTTTTCTTTCGGAAAAGAAAATGTGAAATGATGGATATTCACTGTATCGGCGTCGCTCACCAGACGACAATGGCAGAAAATTTAGCATTTAGAGGCGTGAATATCGACGTTAACAACACATCGAAGTTGACAACACATGGATCGTACCATATTCGCCACTTTTGTCTAATTCACATTCAAAACTCATGTCAATGTTGAATATTGCAGATTGGTCAAATCGATGAAATACGTTTACAAGTACGTCACCAAAGAAAGCAACATAGCGGTTATTGGCCTTGAACGATATGAGATCAGCAATATCGAATGGGTGTGATCTGCAATAAAGCGCTTTGTAGGATATTTACTTTTGCAATTCATGAAAGTTTTCCGACTGTTGTGCGTCTCGCGGTTCAACTTCATTTAAGTCATTGCGTATTGTGAATGGTACAGTGTGTGCAACTTTTTGAGAAGCATGTCAGCCGTTGCATTTGCTGGAATATGATAATCACTGGAAACAGACGAAGGACAATGCGATAGTTACTTCGCATGCCACTGAAGTTCGCATACTTTTCGCGAAGATCATTTCGACATATCAGCCTTCAAATTCGCGTTAATTATGGGATACAAAAAAATGACATTGCCGACGACATTTTACATTGTATTCGCTTAGAATTGGAAATGGGCAAATTTCGGTTGATACTTCCAGTGGTTTGATATCAATTTCACCTCCCTTTTGTCAATTCACTTCAACGGAAGATGAATTCATCACGAATGTTTATCCGAACATTGGTCAAATTATCGTAACTGCAATTGCTTGAGTGCACGCGCAATTTTAGCTGCCAAACGCGGGTCAAATTTCTTTACAAAAATCGGCTGAAATGTGTGAGAAAATAAAAAATGGACAACTAAGGCAAACAATTTTTAAAAAATTTATTGACAATTAAATATAAATGAAAATACAAGTAAATCTACTTAAATTTATTTAAATTTTGAAATTTCGTTTCGCATTTTTCGGCACTTTCAAATTAATTAATACATATAAGTAAAATTCACAACTTAACCCGCACACGTCTTATTCGCGCAAAATTTCCAACTTTATGAAAATTGGCGCAATTATTGACACTACAATTTTATGTAAAGTTTAAAACATGTTTACATATGAATATATAATATATTTGATTTTGGCGCAATTATTGACACTTGAATGAAATACATAATTACTTTTGCATGTCAATATGGAAATGCCGACGGCAAAACGCAAAGGCATATATTGGACATATGTACATACATACATACAAGCGATTTCTTGGTTGAAAGCAAAAATTGAAGCACGAGAAATTGTAATGCCGGCGGCAAAACGAAATTGCTTACATTCGTACATTGCGTATGAATCACGAAAATATCAACATAATGTTTAGGTAAATCTTTTATATATTTAAAATGAGTTATTATAAAATAAGATCACATATTCAATTAAAAATAAATTCTGTTGGGATTCGAACCTACGTACCTCCTACGTGCTCGTCGTAACTTTTGAAGCGCTTACCTCCTAGACTACCATTGACACTTGTATTGCGTTGTCCTAATTATGGTTTGGTTATGCACGAAAGAAATATACAATGGATCGCCGATTGTCACCCCTTGCCGCTGTAGCAGCTTCGCCTACAAACATGTGTAAATATGTATGTATGTATACGTATGATCGTGAATACATATCGACGCAGATTTTTACGAGAAGCACCAGAAAGTTGTGCAATTTATGATTTTTAGCTTTTGCCATCGTCGCGAAAAGACGACTTGTTGGCAAAGGCATGCTCGGGGAGATAATAAATTATAATAAATTTATAAAATGTGAATTTAAGTTTTCTAGTTTTCTTTCATACAAAATGATATGCATTTCTTGGAATATCACTAAGAAGTATAACTTCATCCGCGCGTAGGGACTCCACGCACCTTTTTTTTTTTAACGTCGCGAAAAATTAAACAATCTACTTTGGATGAGCGCAATTTTGTCATACATATATCACAATTTACAAGGAAAAAAGGAGTGTGAAATAGTAAATTTTGTGAAGAAAAGCAAATCCACAGGATATTATTACCTAAGAAACTATCAAACAGAGATGACCACTTTATTTTAAGAGAAATAAAGCAAAGGCCATTTACTTTGCACCCAAACTAGTGGCAAAGGTCGAAGAATCTTCTGGTACTGAGGTAAAGTAAAAAAGCCCATAATTAGCAAAAAAAAAACAACATGATCGACTTGAATTCGGACGGTTAATATTGACAATGAGAACGTTTCTATGATTCTAAGGTCCATTTTTTAGGCATTATTTATAGATGGTAGAGGTAAAGGGTGGCGTAAGCCAAATCAAGAACTTGACGCCAAAAATTTAAGGAAAACAGTGAACCATAGTGGTGATGTTGTAATGGTCTGAGGGTGTATGGCAACTTCAGGAGTTGGAAATTTGCATTTTATAGATGACATAATGAACAAATATGTATATTTGGGGATTTTGAAAAACAAGTGGAAAGTCTGCAAAAACTTGGTATTGAAAACAACTTTCAGTTTTATCAGGACAACGACCCAAAACATTCGGCGCTTGATGTAAGAAATTAGTTGTTGATTAACTGCCCAAAAGTAATCAAACCTCCTGTATAAAGCCCGGACCTTAATTTAATTGAGCATTTGTGGGACGAATTAGGACGCAGAATGCAGAACGGGATGTGCAGATGGAAGGACCAGTAGAAAAATGCTTTACAAGAGGAGTGGAACAATATTAGTCTGAATGTGTGCAAACGAATGAATGTTGAATCAATGCCATTGCAAGCAGTAGAAAATCAAAAGGGTGGTGCAACAAAATATTAAAAATAGTCTTTTTATAAGTAAACTTTTACATATTCATATCTTTTACGTCTTGCCCGACTTTCAATGCGAGTCGAAAATGTGACCTTTGCACAGTTTTTGTTACATGCGTTATGTTTTATGTTACCTTGAACATATATTATTGTTGTTTTTTAACAGTAAGACTTATTGTAATAAAATAAAAAAGATCAAGTTGAATATCTGTTTTCATTACAATTTTATTATAGGTAGAAATTTTGCGTTTTGCGTTTGCCCGACTTTCAATGTGAGTGACTCTACATACAGTGGCTCATTTACATTATTTCATGCATATGAATATACAAAATGAAATGTTATATCCTGGCAACAAAAACATATATCGAAATTATTCAAGTTCCTAGTTGTTAATATGAATGTGTAGTTTATAACAGATACTCCATTTATTATTTTTATTTATTATTTAATAACTTATAAGCAAAAAACTAGAAACGTAAATAAATGTCATATCAAAGGCTTATTTCATGCAGTGTACTTTTAATTAAAAACAAGATAAATGTTTTGTTTAAAACTTGTTTAATACTTATTATGATATTCGTTAGCTTTTAATACAGCTTTTAGACTAGCTGGCATGGACTCAACTAGTTTTTTTGTACTTTCTGTTCCACTCTTCCAAAATAGCACTTTTTAGCTGTTCCTGATTACTGATGCGTTGTTTACGAATGATATTTTCTAACAAAGACCATAAATTCGATCGGGTTCATGACAGGCGACTGGGCCGGTGGATTCAGTAGATGTGGACAATTCCATATTAGCCTGTATCTGTACTATTGACGCTTTGTGTTTAGGATTGTTATCCTGATAATACCGGATCCCAAGTTTCTCGAGACTTTGGATTAAATTTTGTTTCAATATATTAAGGTAAAATGTTTTGTCCATAATACTCCCAACAAATACCAAATTTCCAACGTCGGCTGCATACATACATGCCCACACCCCCTGCCCCCACCATGTTTAACAGTTGTCCTAGCAGCAAGGAAAGAGGTAACAATCGGCGATCCATTGTATATTTCTTTCATGCATAACCAAACCATAATTAGGACAACGCAATACACGTGTCAATGGTGTTCTTGGTGGTAAGCGCTTGAAAAGTTACGACGAGCACGAAGGTACGTAGGTTCGAATCCCAACAGAATTGATTTTTTAATTGAATATGTCACCAACCAAAAATTTAAACATTGTTCTACAAAAACAACAACAGCATAAGCATGGCAACATTGTGTTGTTGGTAGAAAAGCCGAGCTGTGCCGAAAGAAACGAACAAACGATCGCCGATTGTCGTCACCGCTTCGCTTGCTGCTCGAACATCTTCGCAGACAAGGTTGCGTAGATTCATATTGAGCTGCGCAACCTGAATCTATCGCAACCTTTTCCGAACTCGTATAAGAAGTATAACTTCAAAAAAGCTGTTCTTTGTGAGAAAGTGCTATTTTGGGGTGTATTGGGTCAAATAATCAAAGTTCAACATTGAATGATGCCTCTTGTGGCAATAGACGCAATTGAATTTAATTTTGCAATCACTCCAATTATTGGCATGGGACAAACAGTTTGTGCAGAGTCTTTCGATTCCTTTCGTTAATATGTAATTATTTAAACTTCTCGCAAGTTTTAAGTTATTGACCTCCTGTACAAAGTTCGTATGTAACGTATGTTTGTTTTGTGCAGATGTGAACGATTGAGTTTTGACAAAGCTATTTAAATTGTTGTTAAACTTGGGTTCTAATGAAACTTCGCTTTAGGTCATGTTGAATGTATTTAGTTCTGACCATTTTTTTAAACTACTCTTTCCGCAATTTCATATTGGGTAGTTAGGCATTATCTTCGTGATGAAAGCTTTTGCTCCCATAAAAGCAACGATTTTACTGGTAATGCCGCGGAGCATATGTTAAGGAGTATAAGAATTAAAACATTATTTAAAATATTTCTCTCAAGAACATGTAGTTCTTGCTTTATTGAATCAAAGAATATGACTAACTTAGTTTACAAAAATTCTTAATCTTAAATACGAAATCACTAGTAAAGACAGAAAGCAAAATACGATTAAAATTCTAAAGAATTCTTATCAGCAAAATCAATAAGTGCAACGCCTCTTAAGAATGTCGATCGTAAAAACATACTTGCAGCAAAGCGGAAATGCACTTAAAATTCTTTAGAATTTGGTTACAAATAGTGCCAATGCAATTTCGACTATTTTATAAACAAATGATAAAATTAAAGAGTTTGATGCCTCTTATGAAAAATACGTTACCCACAATTAAGTGGAAAACAACAAAAGAACTTAGTTTATTTTAACGACGTAAGTATGTTTAAGTGTACATGTATGTATGTATGTAAATATATATATGTGTGTTTATATTAATATTTTATGTGATGGTGAAGTGGATATCATAACTCCCCCACCGTTAGCCTGAGGCTCCGACGAAGAGATTACATAAGTTCTGTTATTGTTTTTTATACAGATTATAATAATAGTACAGATAAAGATCATTAGAATTCCTATATTACTCCCAGTGTTTATTATAGCATTTCTAGAAAGGTTATGTTTTACAGCCTTTATTGTTTCATTAAAATGTATTTCGTTAAGATTTAAATTCGGGAGTGATATATTATTTTCTTTAACTCTTAATGCTAGTTTGTTTAGGATAAACATTTCTTTTACATTTATTTTATAATTTTCATAGATTTTTAAATTAGTTTTTACAAAGCAATTTTCATATTTTATCAAAAATGTTTTTAAATTTTCAAATATTCGTGGTTTTTCACAATTGGTAATAATTTTATCATGGTAATTCTTAAATATAAGTAAGCCTGGATAAATTTCTTTTTCTTCTTGGTTTTTCATTGTAGTCATATTACAATTAGGTTCTAAATTTTTTACAATGTTTGTTAAGCAGTTATTATTTATTTTTGTTAATTTCTTATATTCTAAAGTGTTTGGTTCATATATTTCATTTTAACATATTAAGACAGTATTTTCGTTTAAAACTACAGTTTTATTTTGGGTGTTTGGTAGTGGTTCAAATAGAACTTCAGCAAATGTTTCATTTAAAAATTTTGGGATGCTCAATGTCAAAATTACTAACTTTTCTTTATATGTAACGGATACCTTTGTGTGTAGGTAAGATTCTGTTTGGTTAATAAAATTGAATTCTTCAGTTGTCAATATGTCTGATGGAATTATTCCTAGTTTTGAATTAAAAATGACATGTCCCATTTCATTTACGTGGTCTATTAACAAGTTGATGTCGTTATTAATCTGAAAAATATTTTCGAGGAAATTTGTTTCGTCTTCTAAATTGAGAATTTTGTTTTGGATTTCGGTTTTAAACTTATTTATATATTTTTGAATAGTTTTCTGTTGTTTGTTAATATGGTTTGTGATATTCAATATTTTGTTTTCTATGGAACTCCCTAGATAATTCATTTCGTTTAGGGCGGTCATTGTTTCAGTCTTACTTTTTTCTAGAGTTTGAATTTTGTCCATAATTTCTTTTTCGTCATCACTATCCATTGTCCCTACTACAAATTTAAGTCCTTTCCCTATTGCGTTTATTAGTCCTCGTTTCTGTCTAAAAATAGGAATTAAGTTTTTAATTTTTGTCCTACATATGTCCATGCTTTTGTTAACGCTTCCTAATAGAGGAGTAACATTTGTATATGTGTCCGAAAGTTTATGTATATTGTCTTGTAAAATATTTACTGTTTCAAAGTATTGAGTAGTGTTAATAATATGTATTACTCTTAAGTAGTTTTCGATAATTTCCGTGTCTTTCAGTTTAATTGGTATATAACCGTGGTTGTCTGTCAAGTCTTCAACTTCTAGGTATTGTGCTCCTGTGTCGAGTAGCACTGATGCGTAAAGTAATATAAGAAAAATCATCTGAAAAGGTGGTATGTTAGGAGTTTTGAGGTATTACGTTATTTAAATTTTGAAATTTTTTATTTCTTTTAATGTGTGATTTGTAATATTTATGTCCTCGGTCTGTTATAATGTGTTCATTATCTAATCCGGTGACGGTTATTTTTCGAAATTTAGAGTGGTTTTTACCTCCTCCTTCATTCTTTAAATAAACAGGGCCTGTCTGAATTTCTACATTTTCGCGTGTTTTGTTGAGGTTGATTAATAGCTTTTTCTTTATTCTTTATTATTAATTCTCTAATTATTTGATATTCGCTTGGGTCTATATTTCCATTTCTAAAACTAATTGGTTTCTTTCCTGCACTTGAATGGATTGTATTGTTGTAAAACATAATTATTTTATATATTTTTTCTTCTGTCAGTTCTCGCAGTTATTTATATAATGGGTTATTCGTATTCTTAGTTGGGGGTGATAGATAATTGTTTTCAATTCCGCAAAGTTTTCGTTTATTCCTCTGTGATTATTTTGTTTGTGTTCTTTTTCAATTTTTTCTGTTAACTGATTTTCATCTGTAATATCTTCTAATAACTTTTTACATCTAATGATTTTGAATTGCTTATTTTCGTTAAAATATTTCTTGACTGTTTCATTGAAACTATTAAATAAAGATTCTTCTGTAATTAATATGGCATTGGTCTTATTAGGATTAAAATGGTTTTTTATTATGGTGATAAGTGTTTGTTCGTCGAATATTTTTGCAGTTATTGTTTTTCTTTTATTTTTAAAAATATTTTCGTTTTTTATTTTTAGTGATCCCGATACAGTTTTATTAAAAATTATTTGCCGTCGATAGAAATTTATTGGGAAATTAGTTTCTAAAATGATATTTTCATTCTGAGTCATCTCGGCAGTTTCATCCATTTCAATATTTTGGGTTTCTTCATTAATATTTATTTCAACTCTTGATAAGGCATCTGCATTACCATTTAAAACTCCTTTTTTATATTTTATTTCATAATCATATTCTTGTAAACGAAGTCTCCATCGGACCAATTTAGAATTCGGCTCTTTAATAGAAAATAGCCACGTTAAGGGTCTATGATCCGTTTCTATCAGAAACCGTCTGCCGAACAAATATGGTCTCAATTGTTGAGTAGCCCATACGATTGCTAATAATTCTTTTTCTATAGTACTATAGTTTTGCTCATGATCATTAAGTGTTCTACTAACAAAACAAATAGGGTGTCCATCTTGGGACAGCACTGCTCCTACTGCAAAGTTGCTTGCATCCGTTTGCAAAACAAACTTTTTATTGAAGTCTGGATATGCCAAGACAAGGGAATTCGTTAATAATTTTTTTAGAGTATCAAAACTTTCTTTATAATCAGGATCCTTAACGTCGATTTTAGCGTCTTTCTTTAAATATTTTGGGATTGGTCGTGCAATTTTAGAGTAGTCTTTAATAAATTTGCGGTAATATCCTGCGAGACCTAAGAATTGCTTAATTTGTTTTTGGGTTGTTGGTAATGGAAATTTTTGTACGCATAAAATTTTATCTGGATTTGGTTTTATTCCTGATTCAGTTACTATATGCCCTAAAAAACTAGTTTCTCTTTTCAAAAATTCGCTTTTATCTAACTGGATCTTTAAATTTACTTCTTTCAAACGATTATGTTCCTGAAGTGAGGTTGAATATTATTATGTCATCGAGGTATACGAGACAAATTTAGCAAGATCAAGGGTCGTAAAATATTGACACCTTCCCAATTTCTCCAAAATTTCATCGATGTTAGGAATATGATACTTATCATCAATGGTGACTTCGTTTAGCTTACGATAGTCAACCACCAATCTCCATTTTTTCTTTTTGCTTGCATCCAGTTTTTTCGGTACAATCCATACTGGAGCTGAATATGGTGAATGGCTGGGTCTAATTATCCCGGCATTCAACATTTCTTTAATTTGTCTACCCACTTCTTCCTTATGAATGTATGAGTATCGATAAGTTTTTGTATTAATTGGAATGTTATTCACAGTCCTTATTTCATGCTTTATTGCATTGGTGAAAGTTAAATCGCTATTTTCTGAATAAAATATATTTTTAAATTTGTTTATTAATTGTAATATTTTTTTCTTTTTCTTCGTTATTGAGGTGTTCAACTCTTATTTGTTCCGAAATTGGAAGTTTTTGGGTTTTCTCTCCTATATTATATATGCAAAAATTTTTTGTATTAGCGTTTTCAATTTTAAAAGGTGAAAATTTTATTATTTTTGGGGTGTCTCCACTAAAATTTATTGTAGCGTTAATTTTAAAGTTATCTGCTTCATATATGCCTTCTAATATTTCTAGACTTTTATCGTTTGAAAATTCTTGATTTTTGTACACTAATCCTTCTTTGCACTCTACTGGTAATTCAACTTGATATATTCCTGGTTTTTCAAAATGATGTTCCACTTGTTGATTTCCATATATTAAAGGTATTTTATTTTCACCTATAATGATTACGTCGTCATTTAAATTTATTATTGCTCCTAATGGTTTTAAAATATTATTTCCTATCAATCCATCGTAAAAATCATGGAAGTTACAAATCAAAAATTCAGTTGATACTTCCTTACTACCTAGTTCTTCAAAAAGAGGAATACGAACCATTTTATTTATTTTTATTATATGTTGTAGAGTTTTAATAGTTATTTCATTCGTTGGTATATTCCATTTCGGGTGGCATATGCCTGGGTTAATAATTGAATGTGAAGCTCCTGTATCAATTAAAAATTTTAAGTAGCCTAATTTAGATTTTATTGTTATATGTGGTAATTTTCCCGTGAGGCTGGTTGTTTTTTGACGTTTTGGAACATATTTACGTCCATAGGTTCTGGTTGATTATTTTGCTGGTGACTTACTATATTGGGTGTATTATAAGAACTATAAGGATTTCTTTGTTGGTTTGAGTTATTGTTAGGCCTATATTGAAAATTTTGTCTAGGATAATTTTCTTGCGAATTATAATTAGGTTTATATTGGATATTTTGTCTATTATGATTATTAGAATTAAAATTATGTCTGTATTGAAAATTTGAATTTGGTCTTTGTGAATAAGAATTATTTCTGTTATCATTTTTGTAGTTTTGTTTATTAAAATTTTTATTTCGTGGCTCATCTTCAATTTGTTTGGTCTTGTTGCCATTATATGCGTAGCCTGCTTGGAAAAGAATTTCCATTGCTTCCTCCAGCGTGTTTGGATTTCTACAAGTCAATATAGTCTTCATTGGCTCGGGAATTTTTCCTTTAAAAATGTTAAGCGCTGATTTCATGTTATTTCTGGCTATTTCGGATGTGCCAGTATCTTCTCCCATTATTAAATTGGTTTTATTATTTAATCTCCGTAGCTTATCTTTTATTTCATTGTAGAATTCTGTCGTGTTTGTTCTGAATACTACTGCTCTCATATTATCATAAAGTTCTTCTACGCTCAATTTTTCTCCAAAATTATTTATAAGGACATTCTTAATGTCCGCCCACGACTGTACATGAAAATTTATTTCTATTATTTCCCTAGCTCTACCTTGTAACCTACTTTTTATTATTTCAGAGAAGAGAAGTTGGGACATTTGGTCATATTGCGTTAGTAAGGGGTGTATTCTATCTATAAGAGTAGTAAAGTTGTAAAGGTCATGTCGTTGTCCATTAAATTCAGGTAATGTTTCGAGGTATTTGATAGGGTCAAGGGTAACAGAAGGTACTTGAGTCATGATTAAAAATAAAATGAATATATATATGTAACACTTGCAATTTCACTTAATAATCTTAATATATATATATATATATATATATATATATATATATATATATATATTTTATTTTTAAATATTACTTTGTAAATATATAATACATATATGCAAATAACTCACTTTATGCCGGATTTTTGTAAATGTTGTTGTCTTCTCCTTGTAGGAATTTCGTCCAAATAACTCACTTTATGCCGGATTTTTCGTAAATGTTGTCTTCTTGTAGGAATTTCTTCCAAATAACTCACTTTATGCCGGATTTTTTCGTAAATGTTGTCTTCTTGTAGGAATTTCGTCCAAATAACTCACTTTATGCAGGATTTTTTTTTGTAAATGTTGTCTTCTTGTAGGAGTTTCGTCCAAATAACTCACTTTATGCCGGATTTTTTCGTAAATGTTGTCTTCTTGTAGGAATTTCGTCCAAATAACTCACTTTATACAGGATTTTTTTTTTTTTTTTTTAATGTTGGTTTGTAAGATTTTTGTTTTTCACTACCTTAATTCTTTAAGGATAGTATGCTTCACTGCCTTAATTCTTTAAGGAGTTTTAAATTTTATTTGGTACGCGTTAATTTATTGAAATAAAAAAAAGTCCTTGATTCTTCAAAGATACTTTTCCGCGTATCCCATCCTCGTCGCCAATTAAAACATTATTTAAAATATTTCTCTCAAGAACATGTAGTTCTTGCTTTATTGAATCAAAGAATATGACTAACTTAGTTTACAAAAATTCTTAATCTTAAATACGAAATCACTAGTAAAGACAGAAAGCAAAATACGATTAAAATTCTAAAGAATTCTTATCAGCAAAATCAATAAGTGCAACGCCTCTTAAGAATGTCGATCGTAAAAACATACTTGCAGCAAAGCTGAAATGCACTTAAAATTCTTTAGAATTTGGTTACAAATAGTGTCAATGCAATTTCGACTATTTTATAAACAAATGATAAAATTAAAGAGTTCGATGCCTCTTATGAAAAATACGTTACCCACAATTAAGTGGAAAACAACAAAAGAACTTAGTTTATTTTAACGACGTAAGTATGTTTAAGTGTACATGTATGTATGTATGTAAATATATATATGTGTGTTTATATTAATATTTTATGTGATGGTGAAGTGGATATCATAACTTATAAGGTCCCTATTGTGTGTGGGAATATTTTGTTTCGATGACCGTCAAACAATTTGAAACAGTGGATTGAAGTTTCGTAAATTCCTCATTTGTTTCTTTCTGAATTTTTGGCAAGTTAAGTTATATCGTCACTTGTTTATCGACCAATATTCTTTCGTGCTTTTAGAGCTTCCCAAGCAAATTTGAAATTTTCAATTTTTGTGCTTGTGATAATTTAGGATGGTTTATGTACACGACAGGAAACATTCTACTCTCGGTCGTGGAATAGGTGCAATTGATTTTATTAGTTTTAATTGATCAGAGACCATGGCTTTTGTTCATACTAGTCTAAGGTATTGCAAATCAGCACTTTAAATAGAGGTGTATATCTTTGAAAAAGTATTTATATGTGATGTTCACGTATATTTGTTATTAATGTTTCTTTTGTGAAATCGCAAGGTTTGTTTTTTATTAATATATTGTACATATTACTTTTGATATGTTTTATATAACACTGAGTAATTTCAGTGTACCGTATTAATTCTTGAAGTAATATAAATTATTCAATAAATATGTTTAATATTAATAAGTATCCAACCACTATATATATACCAAACTATTTATAAATCGGTTTAACAGATTAATCAAGGTCAACAGTTTTATAAATTTTTGCAGTGTTAGAGTGTGCCTGTTATACAATATACGCGTGTTCCACTTGCAGATTTGATTTCTTGCTATTATTGTAATAATTTTTTTATGTATTTATATATGTATATAAATGTATATGTATATGTATATGTATATATATATGTATATGTATATGTACGTCCACGGCACTGAACTTGCGTGTATATATTTTTCTCGTTACTTCACTTTATTTCAGCGTTGTCCACGGCCTATGCGCACAATAGCGAACGGACAGTTGTACAGCAAGCCAGACACCTCACACCAACATGTCGCGACAAGTGTCTATGAAAACACGATTGTGCTACTGTATTCAACTTCGTAGGCAAGCAAAGCAGAATTTTGCGATCAGTTGACGCTAGAATTTCAAGCAAGCAACACTATTCACGTTTTACGCTTTAAAAACAGAAGGCACTAAAAATGTTCCAACAAATTTGGGAAATATGTTATTTCTTTATTGAGAACAATGAAAAGCATGGCGAATGGTTAATTTGTTATAAAAAAATAAAGCGTTGTAGCAAACATGATATAAAAAGACATTATGAACGTTGTCAAAAAAATCTTGTAAATATCGAGGGAGACGCCCGAAAAAGTCTTCTTGATAATTACAAAAGAAAATTTTATTTACAATTAAATTCTCAGCTTATGGCAAACAAAAAAGTGTGCCCACGTGAAAAGGAATCTTTTGTAGTTGCACTTGCATTAGCAAAGCAAGGCAGCCTTTCACCGATGGCGAGTTTTTCAGAAACTTATGCGACAATGTTTTGCAATGCTTTGATGAAGCTAAAGAAATGCAGGAAATTTTAAAAACCATTCCATTATCCCACCAAACTATAGCACGTAGAACTGAGGTTCTCAGTGCATATATACAGTCCTGTACCAAACAAAGATTGCTAAACTGTAGATATTATTCAATATGCTTAGATGAAAGCACAGATAGTAACAACATATGCCAATTAGTTATTTGTGCAAAAACTGTCAATGATAGATTTGAGACTTTTGAAGAAATTGTTACTACTGTTGCTTTCTTTGGTAACGTCACCGGGAAAACTCTATTTGATACTTTACAAGAGCATGTTTTCTCTATAGCGAACACCAATAAATTGAGCGCAATATGTACAGATGGTGCGAAGGTCATGGTGGGCAAAAAAATTGGTTTGGTTGGGCAGTTATCTATGTATGTATGAATAACATTAAGGTTCCCACATTTCATTGTTGCATTCACCAACAAGTGCTTTTTTCAAAAGAACTGGGTTGTGTACAAGCAATGGAAACAGCAATTAAAATCATAAATAAAATCAAGGGGGGTCATAATGCGCTTAGCCATCGAAAATTTAAAACTTTCTTAGAAGAAATCGACGCTGAACATAACGATTTACTTTTACACACCGAAGTTCGTTGGCTAAGCAGAGGCAAATGTTTGCAAAGGCTTTTCGAACTATGAACAGAGGTGAAAATATTTCTAGAAGATGATAATTCAGAGTTAGGAAAATCGTTGGTTTCATCATTGAATAATGAAGAATTTATAACGGATCTAGGTTTTCTGCGCGACATCACAAAAATACTTAATCAATTAAATCTGACATTGCAGGGCAACAATAAACTAATTTTCAATTTACATAAAACAATAACAACATTTCAAGAAATATTAAAGAATTTAACCCATCAAATCAACAGTAACAATTTAATAAGTATGCCAAACCTATCATCACTTGCAGAGTATAGTAATCACAAATAAATTAGAATACTATAGCCAAATTATATCCCGCATTGATAATCCATTGACATGTGATGTTGCTACCTTTGATCCGTTACTTCAAAAAGAAATCGGAGAAATGCGATTAGATTTTTCGTTACTTATTGACTCCGGTATTGATTTATGGAAAATGATTGATGAAAAAAAGTATCCACTAGCGAAAGATGAAATTTTAAAAATATTTTCAATGTTCGGATCAACATATATGTACTTAGTTGCGAAGTGGCATTTTTTTTTAAAGCATATTCAAAGCAAATATAGAAATCTACTATCAAACAATCACATTTCTGATCTCATTAGAATTAAGCAATATAATAAAGAAATACATAAATATAGATAATTTAGTCGACCGTAATTTTTAAAAAGTACGTTTACTTATTTGTACGCACTGTTCCGTATTCGTGTTGTCTGCTTGTAGCTTTCCGAACGTACGCTAATAACCAACACAAGCATAATGTGCACACAGTCACGTTGGACAACACTGCTTTATTTGTATACATATGTATGTATTTTCTTTTCCTTTAAAACTTATTTCGTCACAAAATATACAGTTACGGACAATAAAATAGAAACAAAGGTGTTGCTTTGAAACAATGGCCTGATTTTTTTGAGATTTTTCATTTATGTAGTAACTTTTTTGCATAATAACAAAGACAATAATATGTACTTTTAAAAAAGAGGAAAAGATAGCATTGTCGAGTTTTACAGTTAACTGTAATTTAAAAAGGGTAAGTAGCGTGCCCCGCGCTTGGTGACAAAATAATAGAATCAAAAACGAAATGGTTTCATAAATGAAAAATATAGCATTTAAAAAGCGTAACAAGTAGTTCTTCTTATTCCTCTTAATTGGCGTAGACACCGCTTACGCGATTATAGCCGAGTTAACAACCGCGCGCCAGTCGTTTCTTCTTTTCGCTACGTGGCGCCAATTGGATATTCCAAGCGAAGCCAGGTCCTTCTCCACTTGGTCCTTCCAACGGAGTGGAGGTCTTCCCCTTCCTCTGCTTCCCCCGGCGGGTATTGCGTCGAATACTTTCAGAGCTGGAGTGTTTTCGTCCATCCGGACAACATGAACTAGGCAGCGTAGCCGCTGTCTTTTAATTCGCTGAACTATGTCAATGTCGTCATATATCTCATACAGCTCATCGTTCCATCGAATGCGATATTCGCCATGGCCAATGCGCAAAGGACCATAAAATCTTTCGCAGAACCTTTCTCTCGAAAACTCGCAACGTCGACTCATCGCTTGCTGTCATCGTCCAAGCCTCGGCTCCATGTAACAGGACGGGAATTATGAGCGACTTGAGAGTTTGGCCTGTTGGCAAGAGCAATCCTGCGTTAGATTTCCATGCTGACATTGTTGGTGGTGGTAATACTGGTTCCTAAATAGACCAAATTATCTACAACTTCAAAGTTATGACTGTCAACAGTGACGTGAGAGCCAAGTTGCGAGTGCGACGACTGTTTGTTTGATACAGGAGATATTTCGTCTTGCCCTCATTCACTGCCGGACCCATTTTCTGTGTCCAGCCTGGAGAAAGCAGAACTTCTCCATGGTCGGGCAATGGAACGTCTGTGCGTTCACTGCCATTCAGCAGGCTGGAGAAGTGTTCCCTCCATAATTTAAGTATGCTCTGGGTATCGGTGACTAGATCACCTTTAGGGGTTCTACAAGAGTATGCTCCGGTCTTGAAACCTTATGTAAGCCGCCGCATTTTTTCGACAATTACCCCTGTCGGCCAGCTTATCAAGCTCTTCATACTTTTGCATTTCGGCCTCTCTCTTTTTCTGTCTGCAAATGCGTCTCGTTTCCCTCTTCAACACACTCTCGGTATCTATCCCATTCCGCACGGGTTGTGGTCGATCGTAATGCTGCGAGGTAGGCAGTGTGTTTTCTTCCCGCTTTGACAAGTTACTCCTCGTCATACTAGCTGTTCTTTTGCATTTTCCGAAAACCAATGGGTTCGGTAGCAGCTGTACGTAAGGAGCTTGAAATGACGTCCCACAGTTCCCTTATACCGAGTTGTTGACGAGTGCTCTCAGAGAGCAGGAGTGCAAGCCAAGTAGAAAATCGTTCGGCTGTCTGTTGTGATTGCAGCTTCTCGACGTCGAACCTTCCTTGTGTTTGTTGGCGTGCGTTTTTTGCTACACAGAGGCGGGTGCGAATCTTGGCTGCAAAAGATAGTGGTTCGAGTCGATGTTAGGACCTCGGAGCGCACGCACATCTAAAACACTGGAGACGTGTCTTCCGTCTATCACAACATGGTCGATCTGGTTGGTAGTTTTTCGATCCGGAGACATTCAGGTAGCTTGCTGAATCTTCTTATGCTGGAATCTAGTACTACATATAACCATATTTCGGGCCCCGCCGAAGTCGATCAGCCTGAACCCATTTGGGGATGTTTCCTCGTGGAGGCTGAATTTACCGACCGTAGTGCCAAAGGTACCTTCTTTGCCCACCCTGGCGTTAAAGTCGCCAAACGCGGTTTTTGACGTCGTGGTGGGGGCAGCTCTCATAAGTGCGCTCCAAGCACTCATAAAAGGCATCTTTGGCCACATCGTCCTTCTCTTCCGTCGGGGCGTGGGCGCAAATCAGCGATATGTTGTAGAACCTCGCCTTGATGCGGATTGGGGCTAGACGTTCATTCACCGGAGTGAATGATAGTGCTCGGCGACGGAGTCTCTCTCCCACCACGAATGCCACACCAAACTTGCGCTCCTTTATATGGCCGCTGTAGTAAATGCCACAAGGACCTACTGGTCTCTGTCCTTGTCCCGTCCATCGCATTTCTTGGACGGCGGTGATGTCAGCCTTTATTTTCACGAGGACATCAATCAGCTGGGCAGCGGCACCTTCCCAATTAATCCCAACAGAATTTATTTTAAATTGAATATGTCACCAACCAAAAATATAAACATTGTTCTACAAAAACAACAACAGCATAAGCATGGCAACATTGTGTCGTTGGTAGAAAAGCCGAGCTGTGCCGAAAGAAACGAACAAGCGATCGCCGATTGTCGTCGCTTCGCTTGCTGCTCGAACATCTTCGCAGACAAGGTTGCGTAGATTCATATT
Organism: Bactrocera tryoni; assembly: GCF_016617805.1. Taxonomy (NCBI): domain Eukaryota; kingdom Metazoa; phylum Arthropoda; class Insecta; order Diptera; family Tephritidae; genus Bactrocera; species Bactrocera tryoni. Next base: position 22,778,382 of record NW_024395977.1, read on the forward strand.
GAGCAAGGTTGCGCAACCTGAATCTATCGCAACCTTTTCCGAACTCGTATAAGAAGTATAACTTCAAAAAATAGACAATTGAAGCATGTTCGCGAATAACGTTGTAAGCGACAGATTTAGAAATGTTCAGGAAATGAAATAAACGTTTAAAGCTTAAAGTTTTATCTATTTTGAATTTTTTTTTTATTTTTTCAATAGTAATCTGTCTATTTAGAATGAAGAAATTGAAATAAAAAATTAATAAAATAGTTAAACTAATAAAAAAAACGAAATTAAACTCTTTAAATGGAAAAACGTTTTATATCCAAAATCAAATGGATGTTAACACGTTATTCCACTATGCATAACATATAGTAGGATGGCGTTTGAAACGTTTTTCCGTCAACGTATTTGGAAAGTAAAGGTTTCAAAACCAAAAAAATTGTATTTCAGTAATACAAACAGACAAAGAAGGTTATAAACAAAACGAAAAATCTTTTATTTCAAATAAATTTAAACGATATTTCCGCAAAATGTAATTCACAACGGATATGTAGTAAATAGTATAGAGTATCAATATATGTATTGGTTTATCTTTCATGGCAACTGTTTATAAAACTGTGCATAGTTTTCTGGTAAATACGACGCCATTGCCAGAAGGTCCTTCTTCTTTTCATCACTTACTTTTATTGGATCATTCCTGAGCATTGGCAAAGTATAATTCGCATAATTTCTGGTTTTTTTGAGCGCAAATTATAAGAAGTCCATGTTTCTGCTATATTATGCTGCTTACGTATTCTAAGTGTGTTTGGATCGTCTCTAGAAATTTGTATCCACTTTGCAGTAGTTACTTTGCACAAAGGATTTCTATATAAATTTTTGACTAGCATCTTGAAGTTTTTAAATTCATATAGAGCCATGGATTCGAAGGCCTTGCAAAATGAATCATATGACACACATCTGGTGTATAAAGTTGAGCTGTTTTTTTTCTTTTTTTCGATAAGTGCAAAATCCCGGTCGCATGGCAGAAAGCTGTGCCCTGAAGTAAGAAATTTTTGATTCACTACAGAAAAGTATTTGGTCAGAAGGCTGTGGCACAAAGCAATCATAGTCCAGTTGTTATTTTGTCCCACGCATCTATCGGACCATATAATCAATTTTCTAATTTGATCAGTTTCCAGAATACTGAATTTTGATGTAATGTGTTTCCAAATACATGAAGCTATTTCAGCAGCTCCTCTTTTAGCAATCGTTTCGTGCCATGTGTACATATCGACCGTATTTTCTGACATATTATGGACAGCAAAATTATAATTGGAATACTGTCGCTGATAAAATACATCAGAATGTGTGAGATTCGGTGTGAAAATCACTTGCTGCATATCGACACATATGACTACGGTATTTTGTGAATTTTTGCCAGCGTTGGAATTATCTCGAAGTTGAGCATATGCTTTATCTGCTTGCTCGTGATGAGCTGTCGCCAATTTTTGAATATTTTCAAATCGTTCCGTATTTTCAGCGGCAATCATATCAATAAAATACTTGTCACAAACCTTGCAAGTATCACTTCTTGGGAAACCAAATCGTAGTTTGTGTTCTGTATGAAAAATGTGCTTATATGTGTTGTACGAAATTTGGGTATCCGGATATTTAACTTTGTATAACTCGTACATTGTTTTAATATTTAAATTGGGGTTAAGACAATTTTTTCGAGATGTTGAACGACCATAGTGACTTTCTTGGCTGGGAAAGCTTACTATGTGTTCACCAACGCTCAGTTTTTCCTGTTCTATGATTTTGTGGGGACGATTTTCATGTTTTCCTCGCTGATCATCAATGTTTTTCCCATAGTTTACTTTTTCAACCAAAATTTGAAGTCTGCGCTGCGTTATCTTCATATTTTAAAATAAAAAGTAAAGTAAAAATCAACGAAAAACAACAACAAGAAAATATTTACCTGAAATGTGTGACAAAACACTTTTTTGCACACTCTCTCTCTTTTTCCGTTTAAAAGCACCAAAAAATAAAATACAGTTGTATTTCGTATAGAACTCCCCTATTCAACTCTTCTTCTTTTAGGCTCGCTCTCTTCATTCTTCATTTGTTCATTATCAAGTTTTGCACAATGGAAATTACAATGGCAATCAAAAACCTATTACAAAATAGTTCAAAATGTATATGAAATAAAAATTATGTACTTAAAACGTTTTTCCACTATACCTGCTTTGGGACATTTTTTGCTGGTATAACTTGTTTTTTTCTATTAATATAAGATTGTCCACTATTTCTTATCTTTTTATTATTGAAATCTTTCCAATTTTCTAAATTTATTTTCCTTTTTGAGCCTCTAACACACTTATCAAGCACACGAGAACACTCATTTTTTGCCATTGTACACACAATAAATAAGTCACTTGAAACGTTATTCCACTGCGTGTTTGTATTAAAATGCAATTTGAATACGAAGAAGTGCAATAATATGCCTAATTTTGATTTGGATTGATAAAAGAGAGCCATTATAACAGTAATCTGCAAAAAAACCGGTTTTGAAAAAATTGTCGCTTACAACGTTATTCGCGAACATGCTTCAATTTATGGTAAAAGTGGGAGATTTCATATCTGATGAACGACAAATAAGGGCTGGTGTACCCCAGGGCAGTGTTTTAGGCCCAACACTATACATCATATATACAGCAGATCTTTCAACAGCGGTACCTTCAGACTTTTGCGGATGACACAGCTATAGTGAGCCGTAACAAACGCCACATAATAGCATCACGAATATTAGCGAAGCATCTAAGTTCTGTCGAAGAGTGGTTAGCGAACTGGCGTATAAATGTGAATGAACAGAAGTGCAAGCATATTACATTTTCACTAAGACCAAAGATGTGCCCGGCAGTAAAAATAAACAATATTCTAGTACCCCAAGCGAACGAAGTAACATATCTTGTTATTCACCTAGATAGAAGGCTCACGTGGAGAAAACACATCTCTAGTAAAATAACATGTATGAAGATTAGAACTGCAAATTTAAATTGGCTTTTAAATAAAAACTCCAAACTTAGCCTAGACAACAAAGTGCTTTTATATAATGCGGTCATAAAGTCGATTTGGATGTATGGCATTCACGTGTTCACCATGATACATCCGTAACGAAAATATCCATAAAGACCTTGGTATTCCTATGGTAAAGAAAGAAGTAGAAGATAGCAAAATTAAATATACATATGTATATCTAAACTCCGAGATCACCCAAACCCTATGGCTAATGCTTTGGTACATTTCTGCAATCAAACACGAAGAAGAGATATGCCTGCGTATTAAAGAGCGACGTATCACCAAAACAGCTCAAACACTTGCTTGAGTCTGTCTAGTTTTTAAATAGATTATTACTTATTGTTAGGCTTTAAGAAAAAGCAAATACAATAAATAAAATAATTTTGAAAAAAAAAAAATAATAAACCACCCGATCACTAGATTGTTTTCATTTTAAGTTCCGTTGGTGCTTTTCTGGACAAAATTTCGATTTCTATGGCACCGCGATCTGAAGGTACCGTGGTAAAGAAAAAGTCCTTCTGATTAAAAAATATGTAGTGTTACTAGCTGTTACCCTGTGTTTTTCGCTACACCTAAATCGATTAAAACTTTTAAGGGTTTTTACTTTATATTTTATTTATTGTTGTAACACTGTTACTTATTTATAAAACATATTGGTATACAACATTTTTGGTTTTTCCACCTGGCGCGTAAATGAATAAGCACCTTGGTGTTCCCACTCTCGAGCATGCGACGAACAATTGGCCGTGGGAGAAGCACGGTTCTTCCAAATTGACGCCGCACACTTGAAACGCTTGCCCTTGCGATTTGTTGATGGTCATCGCAAAGCCAAGACGTACTGGGAACTGCAAGCGCTTAAATTCAAACGGCATGTCCGTTGGAATCATAGGAATGCTAGGTAAGAGTATAACTTCACCTGCTGCCTTGCCATTTAGTATTGTTGCTTCAATCAAATTTGGCCACAATTTTTTGACTGAAAGTCTTGTGCCATTACACAAAGTCGGTGGCTTCAGATTTCGTAGAAGTATAATGGGTAAACCGACTTTCAGGACCAAACGATGCGGTGGCAGACCGGGGGATCCAAAGAATTCAAGAATTCAGTTGGATAATTCACAACTTCATTTTGATTCAAAACGATATCAATCGATGTATATGTTGTAGCTTCTCCTGTCAGTTTTTCTTGAATGGCAAAATTGATTTCGTTGACGTGTACAGTTTTCGGATCCAATATTGCGCGTTCACTTAAATAATCGTGGCGTTGATAGTGTTGAACAATATTCGGAAATACACTTTCAATCAATTCTTCTTTCGATTGTAAAAGTGTACAAAAGTTGTTCGGCAATGTGATCAAGCCGGTATCATCGATTGGTATTTTGCCTTCGCCAATGTCCAACAACTGCTTCGAAAACGCCGCTGCGGATTGATCATTTGCAATTGGACTCGCATGCTGATGGTAAGAGTCAGCCTTTGAACATGTCTGCACAAAACTGACGATTTTAAACATGCGTTTATTTCGTCGGCAGGAGTTGATCAAGGAATGACTGACAGAGTTTGCCGAAAATCGCCGGATAATAAGACTAATGCTCCGCCAAAAAGTTGTTGCTTTTTTCGTAAATCTTGCATTGTTCTATTGAATGCTTCTAATGAATTTTTGTTAGCCATTGGGCACTCATCCCATAGAACTATTCCAGCTCCTCGCAAAACTTTTGCCATTGTTGAATTCCTCGATATGTTGCCGTTGGTGTTTCAACGACTTGGATGTTCAACGGTAATTTCAACGCAGAATGTGCTGTTCGGCCGCCATCAAGTAGAGTAGCAGCGATGCCTGACGAAGCAATTGCCAGCGCAATTTTCACTGTGACCGTATAGTAGCAAGAATCAAAGAGAGATCAGAAACATTTCCTGTACCACCGGGCGCATCCAGAAAGTAGAATCCACCGGCGTTATTGTCAACCGCTCATGCATAATCTTATCATAAGCATTTTTCAAGCTGAATATTCAATTTGGTAATGTTAGCTTGTATGAAAGCACGCAATTCATTGCAATCGTATTGTTGTTCACGTTGAAGCTCATGGTCAAGCATATCAATCGCTAAACGATTGGGCGCAGTTATGCCAAGTTGCGCTAATGCCTTATTCGCAATTGTAAGGCACAGATCTTCAACCAATATCAAAGCATTATTATGCATTTGTAATGTATATAGCAAGTCTGCGTCCGATGCTCGATTACGCGCCAAAATTAATAAGTCCTCGGTCATGCAGTCCTTGTACTTATTCCACAGTTCTTGCGGATTTCACGGAAGGCATGTAGATATTATTATGGCAAATAGTACGCGTATTTGTTTTGGATGAGATGTGAGTGATGCGTCATGAAGTGCGGTGTCGCAATGCATATCATCTTCTAACAAATGCAATCGCTGACATGCTTCACGATACGTCGCACACAACTGACCGTCAACAGTTTTCAAATCATCAAATGATCTCCGCGCACGTTGACTAATAGCAGACGCAAATAGAAACATTCGGCGTTGTTCGGATGGATGGTGTAAATTCGTCTTATGGCATCGGTTTTACGCACATTTGGATAACCGTCAACACGGTCCCCTTGCTTTCGTCGTTGAAATGTTTTCGATGATGGATTCCAAGTGAAATATTGTGGTATTTCGGAATATAGCAATATTCTTGCAAATTCATCGTTTTCACACAACTCGAAAAAGGTAGTTAGTGTTTTCCCCTGTAGTCGTGCTAGAGTATGCATATTTGAAGTACATAAATGAGAATTGAAAAATTAACCTAAAACTACATCTTAAACTATGTATTTTACCCACACATGCATATGCAATAAGACCCACCAACAGTGTATTTGTAAACCGCATGGAAGCACTTACGAATCAATAACAATTTCATGAGAATTTGTATAGGCGGGATGTATCGTTTTTTTTGGTTTTTGCAAAACGTGCAATGATACACACATTAAATTTCTTATGTGCACCCTCCAAACAGACCCCAATCACCCCTGAAAATTTCATTGAAATCGGGCAAGCCGTCTAGGAGGAGTATGCGAACAGGAAGTTTTGCCACTTAATTTTATATACATATATACATAGATAGGTACCGCAAACGCGAGCTTACGAGATATTGGACTTTAAAACTAAAAAAATCAAAAAAAAAACCAACATCAAAACCAATCTTTTCCACTACATTTAACATATTTTATTAACATTTTTCACTTCAAATTCATTAAACTAAACTGTAAAAGTTTACACAAATTCACATTTTACACTACTCGCTGGTTTTATAAGTAAGAAATCTATATTTTAAAAAATACTTTTTAAGCTTTGTATCCAGCTCTCAAGAAATGTAAAAACGTCATATAAAAAACTCGTAGGAAATGGTCAAGAATATTTCGTGCGGTAAATTTTCTTGTGCTAGTATGCAGCTCTAAAGAAATCTAGTACTAATTTTTTATAAATTTTTAAACATTTTAATTAACCAACAATTGTTTCTTGAAGGAAATTCAAAGTAATCGTTAAATTCATCCTAAATTAGTTAAAATCATTATTATGAAGTATAGTTCATTTTGTTAAAAATTACTACACACAAAGTTTATTTTCTTTGTTTATTCTCTCTAGTTCTTCTAATGTGGATCATTCACAATGCGTAACCAGCTGTCAAAATTACTTAAAAAAATAATGTATTTTTTTTCTTGAGCAATTACTTAAGAACTGGATACTTATCTTTACACTTGACATCAGGTATAGGGTGCCGCCATATGATAATAAGCCAATTCGCTGAAAATTAAAAACAAGATTATAAACATATAGATTATATTTCAACTTAAAATGAGTATAAACACTTTCTATGTATAAACTCGTCTTTCATGCATATAGATTTTTTCTTATTTAAGTTTAATAAACAACTAAGTACGTAATAAAATAATAAAATACTTAGGCCCGGGTATTGGCTCGACCATTGTTATGTTTTTAGAACGTAGCCGAAGGCCATCAACGCGGAAAGGAGTATTACCCGAAAGTACTTCAGTCACCCCAGGTGTTAGCTCGACCAGGGTTATTTTTTTTTCTTATTTTTTTACAGCGCGCCCGAAGGCCTTCAACGCAAAAAAGTGTAAGCGAAAGTACTTCAGTCACTACGGGCTTGACCAGAGATATTTTTTTTTAGTGCGACATGATTTTATTATAATATAAATTTTGTTTTTGTTTTTTTTTTTATTATTTTGTTTTCATTCATTGAAATTGAAATTGCAACTAGTGACAAATGAAAAACCAACAAGCAATATTTTTCACAATATGTAAAGTAAAACAATATAATCTGTAATGAGAAGCTTTTTTTTTACTTAACTTAGATTCTTAATAGATCATGAAACGTTGTTCTTTTCAGTCTGCGGCTGTTATTTCTAGTCTCTCCTATTTGTCTGGCTTCAGTGTTTATATGACTTTGTAATCTCTTTTGCTGAATTCCGTATGTCCAAATAGGTTTGGGTTGTAGACTAGGATTTTATTTGATGTTGTGTGATGGTGATTTCTTGCCGATTAACCAGTTTATTTTGATGTATTTTAGTTTTAGTTCTGTACCTTATTTTTGTATATGTATGCCCCTTCCATTTCACTATTGCATCCAGAGTCATACCAAGATATTTCGCCGAAGTGGAGTACGGGATTACTTCGCTCCCAATATGTAAGGGGAGATACGTTGCACTTTTGTTAGTGACGTTTATATGAATAGATTATCATTTCTGTGTCCATTCTAAAATTTGATTTAGTGAAGATTGCATTCTGTGCGACGACGCAACTTCGTTTTTACCGGTTGTAATGATGCAGGTATCATCTGCAAATGTTCCGATTGCGCAGTTTGGCGGCGTAGGCATATCGCTAGTAAACAAAATGTATAAAAGTGGTCCCAGGGCACTTCCTTGGGGTACACCTGTTTTTATCGCCTGTAACGTAGTATATGATTGTCCCTGCTTGATTCTGAAGTAGCGGTTGCTCAGGTAAGAGTCAACTAGATCGGTTAGATACTGTGGAAAGTGAAGTCTTATTTTGTGAAATAAGTCATAGTGCTATAGTCTATCGAACGCCTGGGATGCGCCAAGAAAAACAGCTTTGCAATTGTGTTTTTTTCTTTCATTGCATCCTCGATTATGCTCGTTATTCGATGAACGTGATCGATTGTGGAATGTTGAGATCTAAACCCAAATTCATTCAATTATATTCTGGAGTCTTCTTATGGTTACAGCTTCAAGTAGTTTGGACAAAATAGGCAACAGTGAGATTGGATGATATGACGAGGCCTCATGTGCGCTTTTGGCAGGTTTTTGTACCATAATGATTTCAGATACCTTCCATGACAATGGGACGTATCTGAGATTTAAGCAAGCGTTTATTGTAGTCGTAAGTTTTGCTATTGCTTTCCGCGTTAGATTTTTTATTACATCAGCAGACACCAAGTCGAAGCCGAAAAGCCTTTTTTATTTTAAATCTAGTTTTAATGATATTTTCCACTTCTTTATTTGTTGCTGGTTGGATTTCCCCTAAGTATTTCGATTCCTCCAGCTACGGTAAAGTACCCAGTACCATAAAATTGTTATATATAAAAATGTTAAATTACAAAAATGATGGAAATAATTTTTTTATAGTTAATAAAGATAAAAAATCACCCGAAAGTACAAACAAGGAAAACACTGTCGCTGAAAAATCCTTCATGTTTGGTTTTTAAGATGTGGCAATGCTGGTTTTCCTCATAATTTTAAACACACTAACCTTATAGTTTTAATAAAAAAAGTAAAGATTTGTAATTGAAATAAATAGACCGGGTGACTTGCGTTTCGAACGAACTACCGTACGTGTTAATCCGCTTACAATGAGAGAGCTGTGATCACTTCATCATTTCCTTTTTTTTTTTTGTTTTTTCAATTTTCCAAGAATCCTGTGGGGTGAGTTATGTGGTGTCATCATTGCGGTTGTTTATGTACGGCGCTCTCGTCAGTATGTTCGATGTGGATGCTAAGTGATGATATGGTTAAGTGGCTTATCCACATACAAACGAACATATGTATTTAATAAATAAAAAATAAAATCTTAGCAGAATTATGTAAACATACATATGTACATATGTATGTATTTTTATTCATACTTAGAAGGAAATATACCGTAAGTTAAGTATTTATTGTAAATACCTATATTTATAATAGATAACGCCTTTGGAAAAATTGTTCCTGCATTCAATTTCAATGAAAGAGTTCGAATCGAGTATAAAATCGTTCGGCTGTCTGTTGTGATTGCAGTTTCTCGACGTCCAACCTTCCTTGTGTTTCTTGGCGTGCGTGTTCGGCTGCACAGAGGCGGGTGAGAATCTTGGCTGCAACAAGATAGTGGTCCGAGTCGATGCTAGGACCTCGGAGCGTACGCACATCTAAACCACTGGAGACGTGCCTTCCGTCTATCGCAACATAATCGATCTGGTTGGTGGTTTCTCGATCCGGAGACAGCCAGGTGGCTTGATGAATCTTTTTATGCTGGAATCTAGTACTACAGATAACCATATTTCGGGCCCCGGCGAAGTCAATCAGCCTCACCCCAATTGGGGATGTTTTCTCGTGGAGGCTGAATTTACCGTCTGTTGTGTGCTTCTTTGCCCACCCTGGCGTTAAAGTCGGCCAGCACGATTTCGTTATTAAGGCGGGGCACCTTTAACAGGTGCGCTCCAAGCGCTCATAGAAGACATCTTTGGTCCTTCTCTTCCGTCGGGGCGTGGGCTCAAATCAGCGATATGTTGAAGAACTTCGCTTTGATGCGGATTGTGGCTAGACGGGGTGAATAAACAGTACTCGGTGACGGAGTTTGACTCCCACTACGAATCCCACACCAAATTTGCGCTGTAGCAAATGCTACAAGGACCTACTCGCCTCAGTCCTTGTCCCGTCCATCGCAATTCTTGGACGGCGTTGATGTTAGCCTTCACTCTATTAATCTCAATATCTCAATTAAAAGACCGGACATTCCAGGTGCATGCCCTCAAATCATAGTCCTTAATTCATTTGCCATGGTCGTCATCAAAAGGGGGGTCACGCATCCGAGGATTGTTGTTTCCAAACCCAGCGCACAACCCTATGTAGGGAATGTTTCGCCTTCTCACTTTAGCTCGCCTTCAAACGGCTGTTCTTAGGCTACCCAGAGGATACTTGGTCAAAGACCGGAAGTCGTGAGCTGCTTGAGTCATATGTAAAAGAATCGTTTCTGGCCACTCCCAAGTGAATGGCGTTCAGAGAACTTTCCTCACTTGCGTGAACTTCTACACATGACACCATCTCCAGCCTGCTGAATGGCAGTGAAAGCACAACGCCAGGAGAAGGCGATTCCTCAATCAATGACGATGGAGCCGACGTTCCATTGCCCGACCATGAAGAAGTTCGAATAGCAAAAACCCGTCTGAAGAACAACAAAGCGGCGGGGGCCGATGGATTACCGGCCGAGCTATTCAAACACGGCCGCGAAGAACTGATAAGGAGCATGCATCAGCTTCTTTGTAAAATATGGTCGGACGAAAGCATGCCCAACGATTGGAATTTAAGGGTGCTATGCCCAATCCATAAGAAAGGTGACCCCACAATCTGAGCCAACTACCGGTTCTATCGAGCGTATTGTGTGAAAGATTAAAGCCCACCGTCAACAAACTGATTGGACCTTATCAGTGTGGCTTTAGACCTGGAAAATCAACAATCGACCAGATATTCAGCATGCATGCGCCAAATCTTGGGAAAGACCCATGAAAGAAGAATCGACACACACCACCCCTTCGTCTATTTCAAAGCTGCTTTCGACAGCACGAAAAGGAGCTGCCTTTATGCTGCGATGTCTGAATTTGGTATCCCCGCAAAACTAATACGGCTGGGTAAGCTGACGTTGAGCAACACCAAAAGCTCCGTCAGAATCGGGAAGACCTCAATGAGCCGTTCCATACCAAACGAGGTTTCAGACAAGGCGATTCCCTATCGTGCGACTTTTTCAACCTGCTTCTGGAGAAAGGTGCTACTTCGGACTAAGTAGGCAATTGAGAAGCAAAGTCCTCTCTCGACGAACAAAAACCAAACTCTATAAGTCACTCATAATTCCCGTCCTGCTATATGGTGCAGAGGCTTAGACGATGTCAACAATTAATGAGTCGACGTTGAGAGTTTTCAAGAGAAAAGTCCTGCGAAAGATTGGCCACGGCGAATATCGCATTCGATGGAAGGATGAGCTGTATGAGATATATGACGACATTGACATAGTTCAGCGAATTAAAAGACAGCGGCTACGCTGGCTAGGTCATGTTGTCCGAATGGACGAAAACACTCCAGCTCTGAAAATATTCGACGCTGTACCCGCCGGGGGAAGCAGAGGAAGAGGAAGACTTCCACTTTGTTGGAAGGACCAAGTGGAGAAGGACCTGGCTACGCTTGGAATATCCAATTGGCGCGAAGTAGCGAAAAGAAGAAACGACTGGCGCGCTGTTGTTAACTCGGCTATAATCGCGTAAGCGGTGTCTACACCAATTAAGAAGAAGAAGAAGCAACGTTAATGCGCATTGAAATTTTATGGTGACATACGGTAGATTTGTGTATTTAGACAGCTGATTGTGAAATTTGTTTATTAAAATAATAAAAGTGAAATAAAAATGAATAAGATAAATTATTTATACAAATTTTGGTATTTTTGGAAAATCATTATTAATTTAACGAAAAGATTCGTTTATTATTAACTACGTTCAAAGATAATAGAGTGAAATTAAAAGCAATAATTGATTGTAATGCGAAAAAAGTGTGCGAAAAAGTTAAGAATATTGAAATAATGGATAGTAAACTGTGCATTGTTTATTTTCTGCCTTCTAAAAATATTAAAATTTGTTTTTGTTAATATACTTACACATAATTTAAATAGCAATATAAAACTGCTTACCTCTGATGTTGTAAACGCAAAGAAGGCGGCAGACTTTAAGCGACGTCTGTCAAAATATAGCAACAATCTGCCATTTTGGCTACTAAAATTTGGTAAATTCAGCTAAATGCACGAAATTCTTGTGCATTACAAATTTGCATTAATATGGGTCAAATTCGCAAGTTAATGTAAATTAAGCCCGCTAATGCAAATTAGCGCTGTCGCCTGTCAGGGCTATAAATTGGCAAAAATGGAGTATTTATGTAAAAAAATACCTGAGAACGCATTCAAATGTTTTAAATGTGTAATTTAGAGAGAAGAAACCAAAACACACCAACAAAAATCAGCCAGCAAATTCAAATCACTCATATCCCATATGTGAAAATCATGACTACTGCCGGGATACTTAGCACAAACGTATCGTATTTGCATCTTGTAGTCGCTCACCTACATACATACGAAAAACATATATGTATATATAGAATACTGAGTGGAAAGCTAATTTTGCAAAAGCCTCACCACCATAACATTCATACTTGAGAATCCTCTGTGGTTAAAATACAGATGTTTATCTCTTGACGGTGCCATAATCTTTACGTGAGTTCCATCAACTGGCATTGCCTCACCAGGAAATATGTTTTTGCTTCTAACTTCTCGCTGGCGGCCATGTCAATGGAAATCCATCATGAACAGAGCCTGTACTCAAGAATGTTGAGTACTTCATCTAATACTACAAAAAATGTCGATTGGGTCATATTTATATTGAAGTCCTTTTCAATGCAATGTTGATAACTGCCTGTGGCGAAGAAACGTAGACATGCAGCAAGTTTTATTTTTGGAGAAGGAGAACCTTGTCTTTTGTCATTTCCAAATTCGCATTCCCCCATAATGTATATAAATGCCCTTTTGTTGATCCGATGATGAAACTTCTTATATACATACATATGTACATATGTGAATTTTTTTTTTTTTAGCTTAAATAGTTCAACTCCCTTATAGTCATTCATTTCCAACACGTCTATTGAAATATTCCTCAAATTTCTGCGCTCACAACGAATGCTTACACAATTTTCATCATCACTATCATTTAAATATAATGCAATTGTATGAATTTTAAATATTTGTGAAAACGAACCAAAAAGCTAATACAATTTATTTCATTTTTAAAACTTGTCAAATTTGTTGGTAACACAGTTTACTTATAGTATGGTAAAGCAGATTATCGACGGTATCAATGATCGCATGAACATTTTCGTACGAAAATTCTTTTCGCAACGAATTCGATTTCGATGCGGATTCAATAATTAGACCCAATAATTTATACCAATCAAACAACACTTGGTCGCGACAATCACCGAAAGCCTTTTCCGACATTCTGAATATTTTGGCACCAAAAATTTGATTGAGCACACAAAATTTAATGAAAATTCTTTGTTGAATAATTTCACTCATCGTAAAAATCGCCAAATGCACTTTATGAACTTCATATAGACAAACGTATAGTAATCACTAATGATTATGTTGATGTCACTGACAGTCATAGCAACATAGAAAAAAAAATTTTCAAAGACTGGGTTTTCGCGCGAAATTTAAATTAAAAAGGCAACAGTAGTATATCATATTCAATATAAATATCTCTAACATGAAGTAAAATATTCAAATAAAACTAATTGCAGCGTATTATTATGAAGAAACAAAAGTTGAGAGCCGAACACTGAATTTTCACTCTATAGGTGATATAAGCAATTATTTAATATTGAGTATAGTATTTAATATAAACTCTCCTTTTGTATCATAATTTGGTCAGCGATTTTTTTATATGTAGGTACATTGTTTAATTTTGATACGTTTTACGTCTGATTGCAAGATTTCTTTGACCAATATATCTTTATTGTTGAAGAGTGCTGGTTTTCACGGCGACATTAGCCATGGCAAAAAAAAAATCAGTTCGTTTTGTGAGATACCGGCCCTAATTTAATGCAACATTGATTTAATACTGCTACATATACCCGTTCTTTTAGTAACGTTGTATTTTTCAATCGTTTGATAGCTTATAAATTTATAAGCTTCTAAGGAGAAAAATAATATGATAGGAAAATAAAATATTTTGCACATATTTTAATTCACATCTTCTCTTATAATTACAGATACCGAGCCATACAAAACCTTATTTAGTGAAGCACGTTGGAACGATCTGGTTTTAAGTTTTCGAAATGAAAACTATCGTTTATTTCAACTATCAACTCAGTCTTTACTCAGTGTTGCAATACAAGTGAGGCTGAAGAATAAAATTTAAAAATATATACATTTTTTTGATTTTAATGTTTCTTATAGGCTGGATTATCATCATTAAAAACACCACAATGTTATTCTCCAAACTGCAAAAATCCTCATTGCCCTGTTTGTCAAGAAGATTTCAATAAAATCGCTAGGAATTTGCCATATTCACATTGTGTTCAGAGTCGCCTAATTTGCAGGTAAGACACCTAAAGCCGGGACAGTATAACGAACATACACACGTACATATGTATGTACATGTATTAAGTTGTATATTTAAAAACAACCCTATGTCGTGTGACAATACACAATATACAATGACAATATTCTCAGCTCAACGAACGTCTTAATTTTTCTCTCACTAGCGGTAAGAGCTTAAAGACTCTTCATTGAGTTTAAACAATTGGTTCTTCGGGGCTGTCAAAGAGCTGAGCCAAAAATTAAAGTCCTGTTTTATCAAACAGGCAAGAATAAAAATTCCAGTTAAGAAAAAAGGCAATTTACAACATTGGTCCATGAAGTCAAAAAAGAAGTTGACCCAAATAAATATTTATGTAAGCCGGAATAGCAAAGACTATCTATCTATATACAGTATACCGTGAAACCTCCAACAACCGGACACTGACAGTTCCACAATTTTTTGTCCGCTTAGGTGTGTTATTAAAATATGTACATACATTCCTTTAGAATGCTTGGTAATTTAGTTCTTATATTTAATTTATATTGTGAGATGGATCGTATTTATGTATAATAAATTCGTTTGTCTAAATACATACCTATTTATCTGTGCTTGAGTTTTCGGAACTTCTTTGACCATAGTTTGTCGCAACTTTTCTTGATTCTGTTATATAAAACAGTTTTCAAGATGACGGTAAAGTTGTTATAGTATTTCAGAATATGACAATTCCACAATTTTTTGTGCTTGAGTTTTCGAAACTTCTTTGACCATAGTTTGTCGCAACTTTTTTTGATTCTTTTATATAAAACAGTTTGTTCTAGTATTTCAGAATATGATTCAATTTGATCCGCAGTTACACACTATATGTATGTACTTTAGAGTGATTCAAAAAAAAAAAATTTTTTTTTCGTTTGGTACTCGGAAAAGTAGGTTCCTAGACACCTCTAAGAAAGCCTCTCCAAACATGAGTTTTTTATTGTAATGGGAAGGTCCTCCTACATACAGTTTTCTATTTTTTCTTATTATCAGATAGAAAAATTTATATCTCGCTTCCAACTACTTGAAAAAATATCTCGTTTCTTAGATTTTGTAGGAAATTGAATGCTCTACAAAAAAGGGCAAACTGATTTTTTTCGCAAACCCAACCGTTCAAAAGATATTAACAGTTAAAGTATTATTATTTTTGGAAAATTTTTTCATTTATTTTGAATTTTATAACTCAATGAAAAAAAATTATTATGAATGATGAAACTCATAGTTTTGTAGGAAATTTACTGCTCTTTAAAATGGTCTCATATGATTTTTCGATTAAGTTAAGCGTTTATTCATCGTCAAACATCAATAAATATTAAGGTGGATCAAAAAAAAAATTTTTTTTTTCTTTTGGTACTCTGAAAAATAGGTTCTTAGACACCCCTTAAGAAAGCCTATAAGTTTCATCATTCATAACATTTTTTTTTTCATTGAGTTATAAAATTCATAAGAAATAAAAAATTTTCCCAAAAATAATCAAACTTTAACTGTTAGTATCTTTTAAGCGGTTGGGTTTACGAAAAAAATCATTCAGACCTTTTTTGTAGAGCATTCAATTTCCTACAAAATCTAAGAAACGAGATATTTTTTCAAGTAGTTGGAAGCGAGATGTAAATTTTTCTATCTGATAATAAGAAAAAATAGAAAACTGTATGTAGGAGGACCTTCCCGTTACAATAAAAAACTCATGTTTGGAGAGGCTTTCTTAGTGGTGTTTAGGAACCTACTTTTCCGAGTACCAAACGAAAAAAATATTTTTTTTTTGAATCACTCTAATGTACTTATTTAGGGCACGATTCCGATTACTTTGGCGGTCGGGTATAAAACGCGAATTTCGGTATAAATGGGGCATTAGGGTGGCTCTTATATAGCACTTTTTACAATTTTTAATAATTTTTCGTGGGCTACCCTTCAGTTTGGTTCCATTCTATGAAAAAAAGAGCTCTATGGAATTTGGTGTCAATCGGATAAGGGTAAGGTGTGCCCCTAGGCCCTTAAAAATCCAAAATGAACCGAAAATCACATGAAAATCAAATTATTTGTTTTTTTGTTCCAAAAAATGTTTATTGAGTAAGTAGCTAGCAAGAATTCTTACTGTTGAATTATATTAAATCATATATAGTTTGTATTCATAAAGATTATTAAGTAATAAATATTAAATAATTAATTATTTTTTATAATTTATTAATTATTATCCATATTATATTTAGCTTATACATATAATTCTATAAAACTTTTTCTTCAATTCATTTCAGTTTTATAGAAAAAATAATGGTAAAAAAATATTTACAAAATAATAACATACAAATTTGAAATAAAGAAAGGTTAATAATTTACAAAAGGAAATGTCATGATGAATTAAAAATCCTTATTCATCGATAAAGTTTGTTTTCTGCTATCTGGAAACTTTTGACGGTACTCATTTACAACCTGAAGCACATACTGCTTCTGTTCCTCGTTTTTGGTAAATAAATTATTGTAATCCTCCATTAGTTTCACGCCTCTTTCCGCCGGATCGTTTACAACTTTCAGTTTCTTAACTAGATTTAGAGCATTAATGAAATCTTCATTATTGTGCCACTGCGAAGGATCTATGTTAAGGAACTCGTCACTTAAATCGAATCTAGTGAAAAATTTCCTTGTTTTATTAGAAACAAATTGTTCGATTCCATTGTTCATTATTTCTAGGATTTGATTTATTTGCACATTAATCTTTTTGGTATTTTCTTCTGATATATCTGCTTCACGATATAGTGCACTGACCATTTTTCTTTTTGATTCAGAAGACAAATTAGAGTCAAAAAACGCGAAGGCGATGGGTTCAGGAGATAGATACCACAAATGACTTTTAATTTTTTGTAAAGCCACACGGGAGATGTCACTATCAATATTCTGATATTTATAAAGTGTTGAAAGAACACTGAAATCTAAATATGGGGCTTTGGCTGCAGAAGGAGCACAAAACCACGCTTCGACATATACTCGGATTAGGAAAATGCAAATATCATAAATAGCATTTTCTTCAAGCGGTGATAACTTAAATTCATCGCGAAACATGAATATTTTCAAGCAATAAATAGCCTTTGCCATCCACCTTGCATGATGGATAGCCCCTGGTACTCGGAAGATCACTCCACGAGGCGGTGTTGTGCCAAGAAAAATAGCAGTCAATTCTAAAAATTCTCTATAATCCTCTCTGGGATGTTGTTCTTGCAAAGCGTCTTGTACAAAATCAAGAATTCGAGATACATCGACCGAATCAGAATTTTCCTTGACCTTTTCATGCTCGATTCCGGTTTTAAAATTATTAACGTTAATTCCAGACCAAGCAGTTTGGAACTTTTTTTTAATATTGGTACAGTTGGGCCTGTAGTTTTCCCCATCTTTTCCTCATAAATTGCTTTTAAAATTATCTCGTACCTGTGATGCCGACAGGGTAAATACAAGAGATCTTTTTCCAGAAAGTTTTCAATCAAAACACATGCACCTTTAAAAGCGCCTGTATTTGATGCTGTTGTGTCAAAAACTAATGCTTTTACGTAATCCTGAAGGCCCCATTCCGCAAGAGTTTCACAAACAGCTGTTGCTTGTTCTTTTCCATTCCCCGATTGCAATGCAGGTACACCAAAGAAGTTGATCAGTACCACAATTTGAAAGAATTACAGAAAGTCGGTCTACTGTCTCTTTACCCGTTAATGCTGGAAGTAGTTTACCATCCCAATGCAAGGTAGCAGCGTGCAATTTCCTATCCTTGAAAATATTTTTGATTTCAGCAGCTTTTTGTTCGCGAAGATTCTCTCGAAAATTGTGAATAGAGTACCTGTTGATAGCGAAATTTTCAACATTATAACCAAGCGCTTCGATGGCAGCTACCAGAATATGAACAGCATTCCTGTCACTGATCTTGCACTTATCCAAGGCAGCAGCAAGCTTAGGAGTGATTATTGTTTGACGCCCCCTTTTCCTTTTTGCTTGTGGTGATAAATCTTTTGAGACTCGCGGAACTTCCTCCAAATCACAGAAATCTAAATCTTCACTACTGCTTGAACTAGACGTCATGAGCATAGCAGGTTGAGCTGAAAAAATTAAAAAATTTAATCAAATGAAAACATATGTATAAATCCATAAATATTTATATACACAATCGATACTTACTCAGTTGTTGCATTTCATGATCGCTTCGCTTTTTCCTCTTCATCTCTTGTATTTTTCATTCAGAAACTCGTGCATCTTTCGCAATTAGCTGGTAATCAATTCCATACATAAACCCTGGCCGTCCTCTCAACCGCTGATTGATTAAGAACTGTTTATCTTCTTCAATGGTAATGATACTCAAAGCATTGGCGTGTGCTATATCAAAAAGGTCCTCAAGTTTTTCAAGGAAATCTGTTTCTTTTTTCTTATGAACCTCCGACAATCTTTCAGCATGTTTTTGAAGTTGCCTCCATTGTTGATACAGACCTTCCAACTTTGGTATACAATTCCTTAACTCTTGCGTCGGAATTCGTGCTTTTTCCCAATATATCATCGCTTCCCACACAGCTAGTGAGGCACTTCTCCGTATGGTTAACTTACACACACAAATTGAAAAATAAAACATTTAACACTTGTTTCACCGATGGCAGTTTACTTCCAACAATTTCATTCGAGTAATGCCCAAGAAGATAAATTTTCTCTCGTAATCTAGGAGTTGAGATTGTGCTACCGTATGTGTTCACTTCGAATGTTATAGGAGACTGATATTTTCATCCACTCAATTCACAATACACGAAGCACACCCAAAATTTAAAAAAACGCACAATAATCGTCAATATTTACTGTAAATAGTTATTTTCATCCACTCAATTCACAATACTCCGTAGTAATTAACAATAAACTGCGTTTTCGTTCTGATTTTGGTGAAAACATCCTGAAAATACGCTATGCATTTGACAGTTAACACATGACGAAAACCATTTTTGAGGGCCAAGGGGCACACTTTAAACTTATCGGATTAACTTCAAACTTCGCTCATCTGATTTTTTTATAAAAAAGGAACTAAATTGAGGGGTAGCCCAAGAAAAAAATTGTACTTGAAAAATAAGAGCCGCCCTAATGGGGCATGTACGAATACGTGAGAAGAAATAGGCAAAAATAATGTTGCTAACACTTAGTATTTCACAATGTTTCACTAAATTTCACATTTTTCACTTGGTATATTTAAATTAAATTCCGATTTCTTTGGCGCCTCGATTTGAAGGTACCGTTGGAAAGAGGAAGTCCTCCTGATTAAAAAATAGGGCTATAGGTACCGCAAACGCTTAGTTTACAAGATATTCGACCTTAAAGTTCAACAATTCCCAAAATTCGAACATTTCAACAAGCTATTTTACCGTATTAAACACACTTTACTCACATTTTTCACTTCAAATTAATTAAATTAAACTATAAACTTTTAAATAAATCCACATTTTACACTTTTAACAGTTTTTTACCGAAGAAATCTTTATTTTAAAAATTACATTTTAGACTCGTAGTGAACATCATGTGTGTGCTAAAAATTACGACGAAATGGAGCGTTGCCATGTGATAATAAGAAAATTCGCTGAAATTTCTTTTTTCCCAAAAACTCCTCTATCCATTCATATGGATATGTTCTTTATTTAATTTAATAAACAAATTAGTAATTGTTGCGTCATGCGACTTTATAAATCAAAAAATATATTTTAAGAACTTAATTTGTTAAAATAATTGTATGCATTATAAAATTTTTTACATTATGTAAAATACTTACGAATTTTGTAATATACAAGTATAACCATAATCTACTACTTATGTACTAGAATAATCTATTACAATGAATTTAAGATGCTGAATTGAATTAGAACTATATACTTGCCCCTTTTTTTGTATACATACTTACCTCTAGTCTAAGCCGTTAGGTTAAGATTTAGGCTAACTAATGAACTGTTGGAATAAAGATTATCATTGTATAAAAGACTATAATCGCGAACGGACGTTCTTTTTTAACCGGGATTTTTTAAACCGAAATAGCACAGGCAATTAGCTTTTAGTTGCGCATACTAGTGAGTCCAACGTGTAGCACTTCAACCTTAAAAAAGCTTAAGGTTTTTTCATGGCGCCCGAGCAGGGACTCAGTGCGTGGCTGTAAATAATTTTCGAAAAATGTAATACGTATTAATTTAATTTCTAACGCGTGAGCAATTGCCTGTGAATTTTTAATTTCTTTCGGTTTCGGTCGAGTGCAAGTGACTAAAGTGACAAATACTAAAAATAAATGTCTGGACAAAGACATTAAAAATAAAAATAAAATATATCTACATAGATATACATACATATATGTATATATAAAAAATTCAAAAACAGTTTTACATTAAAAAATATACATATCGCTCATTTGCTGCAAGACCGGCATAAATCAAAAAAAAAACAAAAAACGTGATTTTCGAGTTAATACTGCAGAATTGTTCGTTATATCATACTTCATGTTGAGTGAAAAATTCATATGAATACCTCTTATATGCTCCGCTTGAGAAGAGAATATGTTTCCTATTTTCCGTCAGTGGCTTGTAAAAAATAGATAATAGTATAACACTTGGTGGATACATACATATATGTAAAATAATTGCGAAGTGCACACATATGGACACACACTGAAGTGAATAAAAACGAAGTGGTAAATCTAAACATAAAGAAAATAAAATACAAATTAACCAAATTAAAAGTTAAAAAAAAAAAAAAAAAACAAAAAAGCAACTGAGAGAAACGTTTTGTGAAGTGGGTGGTGAAAACACAATATAATACATACATACTATATGACATACGTGCGGTAAAATTCACCAGCCCAATAGTGCGCAAACACAAGGAAGAAAAGGAGAGAAACCAAAGGAGGATAAATCGGTTAAACGGCATACAGTGGAGTGTGAAAATAAAAGCAGTATTGAAATAAGCGTTTACTTTTTTTCTGCTAAAGGTGGTTACACAGTTAGTGCATAATATTAAAAACTACCGCCAAAAACATAAAGTGCCGTTGCTAAACATAAGCAAAATAAAAAGAGTGTCGCGAGTGCCGCTAAAAAGTGCCGGAAAAGAGGTACAACCCGTTAAAAGAAAAGTGCCGTAAAACTAAAAACCGATAACTTTGGCCGTTAAAACGTTAGACTATTTGTGGTAACATCACGTCGGTACCGAACGGGCTTGCGTCAACACCATCGTCCCACTGCTGCTGCGTCAACGGATTCTCGCCGCTGCTGCGTCAACGTCAACACCATCGTCCCACCGCTGCTGCGTCAACGCGGATTCTCGCCGCTGCCAAGTCAACGTCAACAACACCGTCGCTGCTAACGTCGACGCCAGATCCGTCTCTTCGTGGGAATGAGCTGCAATTGCATTCTCTGCAAAAGGGAAGTGAACGCAGGCAAACCGCCTAGGCATTCACAACAGGTAACGAGTGCGAATCACTGAAAGTGGTGCGAAAAAAAAAAACGAAAATAAAAAAAAAAGAGCAAGTGCACACTTTCAGTTTTTGGCTCTCCCTCTTTTCACATTTTTTCACATACGTATATTTTCTTATTGCATAGATTTATATTTTAATATTCGCATACGTATATATACATACACATGTACATAAGCATTTATGCATCTATGCATCTATGCATCTACATAAGTGAAAGAGGGATCGTGGGATTTGCGGTAGCGTTCTTAATTGAACATTAAGGTGCGACATTTTATATCTTGCAGACAAAAAAAAAAATTTTAAAATTTTAAACGAAATAAAGTTTTACGGTTCTTTGGAAAATTTTCTCGCTTAAAAAAAAAAAAACATTTTCAAGAACGTTCAATTGTGCTATTGCTTATTTTGCATACTTCATAGGTTCGGCTTTCGTATACTTGGGAATCGATATAATTTTTTTTTTCTCGTTCTCGTAACCGATTCCAAATATATTTGTTGCCAACCTTTATTGCTATTGGTCTGGCTTTCGTATATTTCGGAATCGCTATACATATATTTTTCGTTTTCGTTATCGATCCCTAATATATCTGTTGCCAACCTGTATAGTTTTTTTTTTTTTTTTTTTTTTTCGGAAATTTAATTTAACAAGCAAAAATGAGCAAGCCAAAGCCAACTATCGCCAACCTCTCTCCGAGTAAGGAGTTGATCGACTTAATCATTAAAGCGTCAAAGGACTGTGGCGAAAAGTAGCATTTTGCGAATAAAAACGGGTCTTCTAGAAAAAACGATGTCATTAGATCCAATCGAATTGGAATGTCGTCTTGACATACTAAACTCACATAGTGAGAAATTGATGAAATGCCAATCTAAAATTGAAGAGATTGATGAAGACGACATGGCCCGAGGGGAGTTAGAGGACATAATTGTAGAAACAAAATTTATAATTAAAACAATTTTGGCCAAAAATAGAACATCTATTGCTGAAACATCGTTCGTAACGTCTCACAGCTCAAGGCTCCCAAAAATGAATTTGCCGAAATTCAAGGGAGAATATTCGGAATTTAAAAATTTCATGAGTTTGTTTGAGAGTTTGGTTCACAATGATCCAAACATCCCAGATATTGAAAAATTTAACCATCCGGTTAATTGTCTATCTGGGGAGACTCTAGGCACGGTAAAAGCGTTTCAAATGTCGGATGAAAACTATCCGAAGGCGTTGGCAAGTCTCAAAAAGGTTTATGACAATAAATGTTTGATTTTTTTTAATACGATTTCAAAACTTTTTGAGCTGCCAACTATCCCTAAGCCATCAGCCCCTTCATTGCGCGCGATGATTGATGAAGTGTCGGCTGTATATGACTCATTGCTATCGCTGGGCGATGAGAAACAAATCACAAATGCGATAATTATTCACATAGTCATGACAAAAGTTGACTCTGCCACCCGATCAAAGTGGGAAGAACAGCTGGATTACGACAAGTTACCGTTGTGGAAGGATTGTGAAGCTATCTTAAATAGACGGTACCAGCACCTATCAGCTGAAGGCGCATCATCTTCGAGGACGAGACCCATAGCAGCAGCCAGCGCGAACCACGTGAAGCAGCCTCACATGAATGGAACTAAATCCGCTTTAGTTGCAGCGA
The DNA here is from genome assembly GCF_016617805.1 of Bactrocera tryoni. Taxonomy (NCBI): domain Eukaryota; kingdom Metazoa; phylum Arthropoda; class Insecta; order Diptera; family Tephritidae; genus Bactrocera; species Bactrocera tryoni. The sequence continues at coordinate 22,801,937 of NW_024395977.1, forward strand.
ATGCAAAGCAGCCAACATGCCAGCAGTGTAAATCGAAGGACCACTACTTAACAGCTTACCCCACTTTTAAAACTCTCTCTGATCAACAGAGATTTGAGTTTGTCAAATCAGTGCCCTTATGCACAAATTGTTTGCGTAAGGGACATACGGTATCCAAATGCAGAGCGGATCGATGTCGCGTGTGTAATCGGTCCCACCACACCTTACTGCACCAGTATCCTGTATCCTTCGCTGCTGAGCCTCATCCGCAACCAACAACAACTACACACGCAATGCATACAATAAGTGTGCCTGATCGGGTAATGTTGGCAACAGCAGTTATTCTGGTGAGATCAAGCTGTGGAGAGTACCTGCCCGCAAGAGCCTTGCTGGACTCGGGAAGTCAAGTCAACTTTATAACGGAGGATTTGGCCCAAAAACTGCGGATTCGACGCTAAAACAGGACTTTAAATATTATCGGGATTGGTAATTCAAGTACAAAAGTTGGGGCCAAATTAAGCGCATTTGTGAAATCGCGCGTAAAGAATTATGAATTTTCGGCGGAATTCTGGATTATGCGATGTATTTCGGCTAATCATCCAGACCATACCATTAATATTAATGGTTGGAAAATTCCGCACAATATTAAATTGGCGGATCCAGAATTCCAAAAATCTCAAAAGATCGATATGTTATTAGGGGCGGAAACCTTTTTCGATTTATTAGCGGTTGGTCAAATTAAAAGTGGCCCTAATCAACCAACGCTACAGAAAACTCTTTTGGGATGGATTGTTTCTGGTAAATATGTCAGCAGTCTTAGTCCTCCTCCCGAAGTAAATAGCACATTATGCCAAACTGAAGAAGACTTAACGTCAATAGATTCAGTAGTCAAAAAATTCTGGGCTCTGGAGGAACTTCCTTCAGAAACAATTGGCAACAAATTCACACCTGAACAAAATGAATGTGAACAATTTTTCGTCAAAACAACTGAAGTATTACCTTCAGGAAGGCTTCAAGTCAGAATGCCCTTTAAAGCTGACCGTAAGTTACTCGGTCACTCCCATGAAATCGCAGTTCGGCGGTTTCAGGCCCTGGAGAGGAAAACATTGAAAGATCCAGAACTTCGTAAAATGTATCTGGACTTCATGAATGAGTATAAAGCGCTGGGTCACATGAGCCCAACAAATAATAAGATCCCGAGTGAACCACACTATTTCATTCCGCATCAGTGTGTTTTGAGGCCTGAAAGCACAACAACAAAATTACGAGTTGTCTTTGATGCGTCGAGTCGTACTTCTTCTCAAATTTCATTAAATGAACTTTTGATGGTAGGTCCAACCATCCAAGAAGAATTATATTCAACTCTTCTTCGTTTTCGCTTACATAAGTATGCACTAACAGCGGACATTACTAAAATGTACCGTCAAATAATTATGCATGAAGAAGACAGAAATTGTCAGCTTATTGTGTGGAGAGGGCATCCTTCTGAGCAAATTCAAATTTTTCGTCTTAACACCGTAACATACGGCACTGCGCCTGCTCCATTTCTCGCAACACGGTGTTTACAAATGCTCAGTGATGCTAATACAACTAAATACCCACTCGGTTCATTGGTCATTAAAAGAGACTTTTATGTTGATGACTTATTAACAGGATCTGAAAATTTTGAGTCTCTAGATCTTATAAGAAGTGAAGTAATTAAAATATTAAACTCGGCCGGATTCACCTTAACAAAGTGGTTTTCGAACCACTCTAAATTTTTCGGCAGTAATTATACTGAAAAGTCATTAAGCTTCAATGACAAAAACTCAACTAAAACACTAGGAATCCATTGGTTGCCGAAAGAGGATTTGTTTCGGTTTGTTTTGGATGCCAATTTTCATGATCAGCGAGCTACTAAACGAAACATACTATCAGTCTCTGCTCGCCTTTTCGATCCTCTTGGATTATTAGCCCCACTAGTTACCAAAGCAAAAATCTTATTGCAAGAGCTTTGGATCCAAAAACTAGATTGGGATGAGTCGATTCCATTGCGTCTTGATACTAGCTGGCAGAATTTTAAAGCCAACCTACTGCAGCTGTCATCAATTAGCATTCCTCGATACGTAAATCTAGAGTCGAGTGCTATCTGCCAAATACATGGCTTCTCCGACGCTTCAATAAGAGCGTACGGATGCTGCATATATATACGAAGCCAATCTGCTAGTGGTGTCAAATGTATGCTGCTTACTGCAAAATCTAGAGTGGCTCCGCTGAAGACCAAGTCTCTTCCGCGTCTCGAGCTCTCGGCAGCACATCTTCTTGCGCCAATGTTGAATCGACAATTTGAAAAAATTATATTTTGGACAGACTCTGAAATCGTATTGCATTGGGTAAAAACGCATCCATTGTCATTACAAACCTTTGTTGCAAATAGAGTGTCTGAAATCCAAGAATGGACTGACAATATAAATTGGCGACATGTGCCAACAAAACAAAATCCTGCGGATCAAGTGTATCCGGGTTGCAATGTGGATGAATTGAATAATTCAATATGGTTTGGCGGTCCACAGTTCCTCCTAGAAGACCCCGCTTTATGGCCAATTGACACTCACTTCCAGCTCTCCCCAGACGATGAAGCATTAGAGAAGAACAAAAATACTTTCACACTACCCATAAATGTGAAAGAGAATACACTATTGAACCTTATCGAAAAATTCTCTTCTCATCAAAAATTGCTTCGTGTGATTGCCTATCTATTACGGTGGATTAGACGACCATAAATGCTTACGGAGGGAAGGGCGACGAATTACACTTGAGTTTTTTGAAAATTGTTTAGGTGATTCAACATTCGGATTCGGAATTCGCGAATGAAATCCAAAAACTGACGAAAGGCACCACGCTACCCGCAAACTTGCAAAAACTCAATTCGTTTTTGCATGAGTACTCGGATATGTCGCTTTCATTCAAATTAATCCGAGTAGGAGGTCGCCTTTTAAATGCAGCTCTCCCATACGATTCCAAATTTCCATTATTACTAAATAAGAATTCGCACTTCGTTATCAATTAATTACGGTTCCTGCACTTTCGAAATCACCACGTAGGGGCAAAAGCGTTGGTTGCGCTTCTTCGAGAACGCATATGGCTGATTAATGCAAGAGAAGCATGCACTAGAACCGTAAGAAACTGTACACACTGCTTTCATTATAAGCCGAATCTGCAAACCCAAATAATGGGAAACTTTTCAGTTTAAAGACTTCGAGCGCTACGACCCTTCCTCATATGTGGCGTAGACTTTTGTGGTCCAATTTATACCACATTAAAAATACGCGGTCGACCACCCGTAAAAACCTATATCGCAGTTTTCGTTTGTTTCACGTCTAAAGCAGTACACTTAGAATTAGTCTCTGACTTATCAACTAATTCCTTTATTCTCGCCCTAAAAAGGTTCATTGGTCGCCGAGGGATGCCACAGACGATATACAGCGACAACGCAACGAACTTCGTCGGCGCCGATCGCAAGTTACGCGAACTCAAAGAGGCGTTTCTGTCCCAGTCTCCAGAAGTACTGGAATTCGCCGCCGTAGAAGGGTTCAAATTCGCCTTTATACCACCGAGGGCGCCGCAATTCGGCGGGTTATGGGAGGCGGCAGTGAAGTCCGCCAAACATCTCGCCGTGCGCGCAATGGGCAACGTGCTGCTCACCGCCGAAGAGCTAGGAACACTGATAGCCGAAGTGGAGGCCATCCTCAACTCGCGGCCCCTCGCACCGTTGAGCCAGGATCCCAACGATGGCGAAGCATTGACTCCAGCACCCCTATTAATAGGGTGCTCCCTCCGAGCCTTACCACCGGCAGAAGTGTCAACGGACCGAGTTCGCTATTGCGAGAGATGGCAACTTGTTTGCTGTCTCAAGCAACAGTTTTGGCGACAGTGGTCCAAAACCTACATTACCAGTCTTCAGCAGCGCAACAAATGGCTGCACCCGAAACGCAACCTGCAGCCCGGCGATCTCGTCCTCGTCCACGAAGACAACACGCCACCGCAGCAGTGGGCACTAGGACGAATCGCCGCAACCGTAGAAGGACGAGACGGAAAGGTGCGAGTGGCAGACGTGGCAACCAAGGCAGGCACTATTAAGCGCCCTATTCACAAGCTCGCCCTGCTGCCTGTCGAAGTTGAAGGATCATGATCCTGTCAAGGTGGTCGATGTTGCGTTATGCGACTTTATAAATCAAAAAATATATTTTAAGAACTTAATTTGTTAAAATAATTGTATGCATTATAAAATTTTTTACATTATGTAAAATACTTACGAATTTTGTAATATACAAGTATAACCATAATCTACTACTTATGTACTAGAATAATCTATTACAATGAATTTAAGATGCTGAATTGAATTAGAACTATATACTTACCCCTTTTTTTGTATACATACTTACCTCTAGTCTAAGCCGTTACGTTAAGATTTAGGCTAACTAATGAACTGTTGGAATAAAGATTATCATTGTATAAAAGACTATAATCGCGAACTGACGTTCTTTTTTAACCGGAATTTTTTAAACCGAAATAGCACAGGCAATTAGCTTTTAGTTGCGCATACTAGTGAGTCCAACGTGTAGCACTTCAACCTTAAAAAAGCTTAAGGTTTTTTCAGTAATATTATATAGTAATATTATATAATAATATTATATATGTATATTGTCACCTAATATACAAAACAACGTATTATCAAAAATAATTGGAAAGCGCTGACAGATATAATAACCAAAATTTAACCATTTTATAACGAAACTCAATATATTTTTTTATTTTAACGCAGAAAGGAGTACTATGCGAAAGTACTTCAGTCACCCCGGGTATTCGCTCGACCAGGGTTATTTTTTTAAAGCGCGGCCGAAGGCCGCCAACGCTGAAAGGTGTACTACGCGAAAGTACTTCAGTTACATAAATCACATATTACACATATACATATGTAGAAAGTATTATTATAGTTAATACAGAAAAAAGAATCACGCGAAAAAACAAACAGTCGACATATAGGCGGCGCCACCAGAGACTAGATTCTAAAAGTCATATTTACTTTGGAACGCACCTTGTATACATATGTATAAGGAATAAGTGTTCACAACTCAATTATGCCTTGAAAAATGTTGGAAAGTATTTTTTATTATAGTTAATATAAAAAAAGGAATCACGCGAAATTACAAACAAAGAAAAATCGTTAATAATCCTATATATTTGCTGTTTAAAATGTGGCAAGGCTTGTTTTCCTCATAATTTTAAACAATCTAACCTTTTCAATTTATTTATTTCTTTTAGTTAATTTACAAATGATGTCGATAAGGTAACACTGATTATTTGACAGTTTGTAGCTCTTTCGTTATTGTTAAGTAAATAAATTTAAAAAATAAGTTAAATATTGAAGTAAAACTGTTTTTGTTCTATATAATATAAAATAAATGTGTATAAACGAATTAGTGAAGTGCTAGTGGATATAAAACTGAAAAATATAAGTGCAAAATTAATTTTATATCGAGAAAAACCGTAATCAATATAGTGGTAATTTTCAACTTTAAACGCGAATATCTCGAAAACTATAAGCTTCCTGCAGCTATAACTATATATATTCTTGATCTGGAGAATATTCTCTATCTGACCATACCGTCCTGGGACGGTATACTAAAGCCGACCCTATCCATCCTATATTTGGATACGTGCTTAATAAAAATCCTTCAAAAGGAAAATTCAATTCGCGCGAGTTAATACCAGTATCAACGACACTTATACACAAGTATATGAGAAACGCTGATAAAGCCAGTTCTGCCCTAATCAAATAAACAATTGATACTCTTGACTTTGAACTCATACCACACCATACCCGAATGCGAGACATGCATAGGCCGCATGATAAGCACTTGTTTACAACAAATAATAATATTAGACTTTAGATCTAAGCCACAAAACATGAATATGTTATCAGCTTACACTATGTTCGGACCGACAATGAAAACATGTTTTCGTAGGAAAAACTGGTTTTCGCACGAAAACTTGTGTTTCCGTCCATGTAAAATCTGTCAAACGAAAACACAGTTTTCGCTGAAAACTTCTTGAAAACTTACATTCCACTCATTATAATCGGTGCCTGCTCTAGTTTAATCGATTTTTTTGGAAGACATATTTTGCCGGCCCTAAATTGTCACTTGATATTTGTTTACATTCCATATAAAAATACAGCTGTCAATTGATATTAATTTCAAAAATGGAAAAACAAAAATATAAGAAAAGAAGTTGTTGGAGTGATAGGGCAGAAACCCTACTAATTGGATTGTGGCAGAGCAAAATAAGTGCTTTTCGCGGTCTTAGGAAAAACAACCACATAGTGGAGGAAATGACAATGGAGTTGCAGTAACAAGGTGTGCATTTCACGGCGAGTGAAATAAAATCAAAAATGCACAATCTTTCACAGATATATAGGTATGTAATTAAATAAAATTAAGAAAAAATAAAGTTTTTACATATATATCATGTTTTACAGGAAAGAGAAGACAGCAGTCGGGTCAACTGGCGGTTCTCCCTCGGAGTGGCCACTTTATGATAAAATGAGAGCCGTACTGTTGCCGTACGTCAGCTACAACGCCGAGAGCTTTGTGGAGGAAAGTTTTCAAAGTAAGAAACATTTGTTTTGTAATGCAATATATTATTTATATTTACATACATATACATATACATTTTTAAAAAGGTTCTACTAACTCCGAACCACTCGAAATTTCGGTGGAAACGGCTGCGTCTTCTACATTCGTTGCTGCATCTCCATTATCATCACCGGTTTGCCTACCATCGCCCTCAGCTATGCCGATGTCGCCAAGCGATACTTCTTCGCTACCAGTACCGTCTCCCGAGCCGAGTGATGCTATTAATAAAAGAAGGAATCATTTTCAGAGCATAATATTAAAAAAATTTGAACAAATTGAAAAACAGCTCGAGAGAGCAAGTCAGCAATCCATTGAAACCAGCAAAGAAATTAAGGACTTGACAAAAAAAATGGTTGAAAATGATAATAAAAAACCGAAATGATGGAACAATATATAAAAGATTCTAAAGAAACAAATGAACGATTACTTCAATTTCTAAATAAATAAAAAAATTAATGAATATAAGTATTTTCTGTTTAATAATATATGTTTATCGTTGATATGTATTAGTTTTTATATGGAAAATAAAATTGAATTTTCTTTGGTGTGTACAACTTTATCTTTGATTTAATGTACATATATGTAATTGTGTAAAATGTAGATATTGTGATACAATATGCACATGTACTTACCAAAATATGTACAAAGTGCTGTCCGAATCATTTCTCCATTAATTGGGTCGTCGGATGCATATGAAATATCACACGGATTCTGGTGTCTAGTCTCCAACTCTTCCAAAGCGCGTAACCATTTAGCGTTTAGCGTGTCGTTGTTATCATTTAAAAAATTGTGAAGGACGCAAAAATTGTGATACGCTAAATATTATACGGTTTCATTGGTTGTTTGCTAAATCGAAAAGCCGAATCCCCAATAATGAATACTGGCACTTTTACGCCTGAAATTTCTCTAGACATTTCGCTTAGTAAAGGACAACTATCCATTTCTTTTTTAAGTGATGACGTCTCATAAATTTGAGAGTCATTACATCGCCCGGAATTTCCTACGTTTATGTAAGTAAAACGGTATCTGAAAATACATTGTAAACATTACTGATGTACTTATACATATGTACATATATTGAGTTTTTAGACTTTACTTAGCATCAACTAATGCCATTAAAACGGTGGAATACCATCCTTTATAATTATAATAATCAACAGCTTCGTCAGATGATGGATGAATCTCAATGTGGCATCCGTCTGTAAACAATTATTAGAACATTAGCGCAAATTTAAGATTTTATAACCAATATTTACCAATTGCTCCTAAGCATTGTGGGAATCCAATTACCTCGAAACCAGTCACCAATTCGGTTATATTTTCTCTATTTAGAGGCAACATTTTAAAACAGGATGGCTGCAGTAATCTCCAGATTTCGGTGTAAAATTCCAGTAAAATTTTAAATAGCTTTTCGGTAATTTGTATCCATTTTTTGTAAGGGGCGGAGGATGTCATATAATTTATCAAAGGAACTTCGGTTCATGTGAAAGTTCTGTTTGAAAAAAGCAGATCCGTTTCGTTGGCAATCGTGTTCCCAAAACTGATTCTTACGTTGCTGGAATTAATAATATATAATTGAAAACTTTTGGATCAATAGGAACATATACACACTTTTGTCCAACATGAATTAATCGGCATCCCAAGGTCCTTTATTAAATCTAATACGAATAGATTAGATGTTGTTTCTTTAACTCGGCTGTCTTTTTTGTCAAGGCACGGTCTACTCAGCACCGTCATTCCAATAGTTCTCTTGAAGAATTGTCGATGAGCAGGATATTTATTTGGCTTTTCAAAGCCAATGCTTTCGCATTTAACATCTTTTTCCCAGAATTCTAAAAAACACGATCTTTAGTAATAATTATAAGCAAATATTAAGGATTTCAAAACTTACCATTCTACTTGCTCAAATGTAAACAAACAAATAAAGTTGTGAGCTGTCAGTGAAAACTCAGCGAAAACACAAATTGTCGGCCCGAACGACTTACGTTCCACAACACACAAATGTGTTTTCAAAATGTTTTCAATGTCGGTCCGAACATAGTACTATTAGAGATAAATATATGTATAACCCGTAGCATAAAACGAAAACATGTTCATTAAGTATGCGAATTTCTAAGGATAAAGATCATATTCTGCAAAAGAAAATATACATTTTTTAACCATTCATAAGTATATGAATTAACTGGGGGCTCAACCGCTCTTTGCTGTGGAAGGAGGAGATCGCACAACAGGACATCGGCATCCTTAAGAATCTTCGAAGCGCATAAAGAAGGACATCTAAATCCTTAAGCTGAAATCTTTAGTAAAGAAAGCCAAAATCTTTAAATCTTCCTTAACGAAGACAGACACTCAGAAAATGAGTCAAGGAGCAACACGGACAATGCCAAACGAGGACATAAATAATCCAGCTACAGTCCATACCAGTCCTGAAAGCTACATAATGTTCTACATTCAGACTCAGTTCTGGAAATTGGACGAAGAAAGGAGAAAGGACAAGGAATTAATATTACGGATGTTCCAAACTACAAATCCTAATACTAGCGAAACTCCCACCCCAACAATATACGAAGAAGCCACAATGCAATTCCAGAATGTAACATATGTACAAACCGAAGTCATAAAGGAATTACCTATTTTCCAAGGAAACAAAGAAGGATATACGTTATGGAAGTCACATGTAATGAAAGTCATGGAACCACTCCGAGTATTCCAGAACACACCTCAATTCTACATATCCTTACAACCTTCAGAAGGAGAATCACCGGGCATGCAGATATGTTACTTGAATGCAACAACACACCTCTCAACTTCTACAGTATCATGAAAGCTTTGGAAGCTTCCCGACCGAAACGCACTGTATGAAATACAAGAACACATGAAGAACTTGGCACAACAACCAACAGAAGACTTGGACACTTATTTCCAATACACAATGACACTGCACAGGAAGCTGATTAAAAATACAGTGGACCTTCTAAAATCAGAAATAAATAACAAATATATTGAACGCGAATCTATAACACAATTTATTAAAGGATTAAAAAATAAAAATTTGGCAACAGCCTTAGCATCTAATCAATATCAATGCTTAATGCAAACTTATACAAGTGCTAAACAAATCGAAATACGATTAAAACAAACTAGTGAAAATAAAAATCTAAGGCGACCTATCGAAATCCAAAACCAAAATTTAAATAACTTTTGACAAAGATTGACCAGATAAGACAAACCCGTTTAATTTTAATCCACCACAATGGCAAAATAATAATTTAAACCATTGGTCAAGATATATTGGTTTCTTGACCAATGGTTTAAATTAACCTAATCATCATAATTGCCTGAAACCAATTTCAACCAAGGCAACAAACGAGGAACAATTACAATTATGCACAACCTCAAAGAGTATTTAATACATACCAACCTCCACAAGAACGCATGGATGTTGACGAACCTCAAAGAAACAGTGGGTACAAACGAAATCACTTTAACAGAAACATCCTTCCGCAAAAGATACAAAGGCTCAACACACACCAACAACCTGAACCTCAGCCAGAACAAACCTTCAGACACATGGAAGAAGCTGGCTAAAGGATGGACTACCTTGCCTTACACTCAAGGATGGTCCAACACAACAAGAAGTGAATATCATGATCGACTCAGGCGCTACAAACAACTGCATATCAAAAAAATGCAGAATAGTAAGAGTATATCAATAGATCCTGTATGGACAAAATCAATGCATGGATGATAGTAAAAAAAAAATACTACTGTTAAGCCATGATTTACCATTTTTTGAACTAGAAGATATCAAAGATTTTGATATGATAATAGGATTTTGTCGATTGAAAAAATTAATTGCAGAAATGGATTTCACGTCACTACAATTAAAATATACAAATGAAAACAAAAATCAAAAAATAAATTACACAAATGATTATAAAGATTATGAAGAGGAGATTATAATAAACAGAAAAGTTACCATTTACACAACGATAGAAGCAACCATTAGGACAAAAACTAATGAACCTGTTCGGACGAAACAATACCAATATCTGTATGCAGATAACGATTTCGTCAATTCAGAAATAAAAAAATTATTAAAGAATAATATAATACAACCTAGTAGAAGTCCTTATAACTCACCAGTTTGGACAGTACCAAAAAAGGGTATAGATGAAAATGGAAAACCCAAGAAAATATTAGTGATAGATTTTTAAAAATTAAATTCAAAAACTATAACAGATAGATATCCTATTCCGGATATAAATATGACGCTTGTATTGTCAGGTAAAGCTATTAATATTTTTAAATTATGATAAAAAAAGAAGGTAGGGAAAAAACAGCATTTTCCATAAATGCACCAAAATATGAAATCATACGAATGCCCTTCGGATTAAGAAATGCACCCTCAATATTTCAAAAATGTGTTGATGATATTCTACGAGAATATACAAATAAATTTGCGTTTGTATATATCGACGACGTGTTAATATATTCCTCGACACCTGAAGAACATATTAAACACATTACATAAAGCAAATATGAAAATCTAATGAAAAATCACACTTCTTTAAAAATCAAGTCGAATATTTTTGACATATAATAACAAATAATAGGATAACGGTAGATTCAAAGAAAGTAGAAACGTTAAACAAGTATCCGATACCTCAAACCCTGAAAGAATTAAGGTAATTTTTAGGTATGGCGGGATATTATAGGAAATTTATACAAGGATATAGCAAAATAACAAAACCACTAACCATACATCTACAAGGAGAAAATTGTATAACAAATAAAAACATGTCAACTAAGAAAGAAATTAAATTAGATAAAGAAGCTATAAAAGCTATACAAATAATTAGAACAAAATTAAAAGAACAAGTTGAACTATTTCAACCAGATTTGTCAAAACTTTTTGATTTAACTAGAGATGCGAGTAACTTCGCCATAGGAAGAGTTTTATCACAAGAAAAGAAACCTATATTTTTTATATCAAGAACATTAACAAAAACAAGAAAATTATTGTACAACGGAAAAAGAATTATTAGCAGTAGTATGGGCTATAGGAAAACTTAGGATTTATATTTACGGTATAGCAGATTTAACTATACACACTAATCACCAAGCATTAATATTTTCTATTTCGGACAAAAATCCAAATATAAAACTAAAAAGATGGAAAAATTTTACACAAGAATCTGGAGCAAAAATAGTATACAAATCAGGAAATCAAAACATAGTAGCAGATGCACTATCAAGACAAATAATTAACACTTCAACAATAGAATCGATGCACTCGACACGTAGTTCACCAAACGAAAACTATACTATAAGAATCAAATCATATTAAAGAAAACTAAACATAATAAAAAAAGAACACAAACAGTTTATGAACCAAAACAAATAATTTCTTCTTCTTCTTAATTGGCGTAGACACCGTTTACGCGAATATAGCCGAGTTAACAACAGCGCGCCAGTCGTTTCTTCTTTTCGCTATACGTGGCGCCAATTGGATATTCCAAGCGAAGCCAGGTCCTTCTCCACTTGGTCCTGCCAACGGAGTGGAGGTCTTCCTCTTCCTCTGCTTCCCCCGGCGGGTACTGCGTCGAATACTTTCAGAGCTGGAGTGTTTTCGTCCATCCGGACAACATGACCTACTTCCGCTGTCTTTTAATTCGCTGGACTATGTCAATGTCGTCATATATCTCATACAGCTCATCGTTCCATCGAATGCGATATTCGCCGTGGCCAATCTTTCGCAGGACTTTTCTCTTGAAAACTCTCAACGTCGACTCATTAATTGTTGACATCGTCTAAGCCTCTGCACCATATAGCAGCACGGGAATTATGAGTGACTTATAGAGTTTGGTTTTTGTTCGTCGAGAGAGGACTTTGCTTCTCAATTGCCTACTTAGTCCGAAGTAGCACCTTTCTCCAGAAGCAGGTTGAAAAAGTCGCACGATAGGGAATCGCCTTGTCTGAAACCTCGTTTGGTATGGAACGGCTCATTGAGGTCTTCCCGATTCTGACGGAGCTTTTGGTGTTGCTCAACGTCAGCTTACCCAGCCGTATTAGTTTTGCGGGGATACCAAAATCAGACATCGCAGCATAAAGGCAGCTCCTTTTCGTGCTGTCGAAAGCAGCTTTGAAATAGACGAAGGGGTGGTGTGTGTCGATTCTTCTTTCATGGGTCTTTCCCAAGATTTGGCGCATGCTGAATATCTGGTCGATTGTTGATTTTCCAGGTCTAAAGCCACACTGATAAGGTCCAATCAGTTTGTTGACGGTGGGCTTTAATCTTTCACACAATACGCTCGATAGAACCGGTAGTTGGCTCAGATTGTGGGGTCACCTTTCTTATGGATTGGGCATAGCACCCTTAAATTCCAATCGTTGGGCATGCTTTCGTCCGACCATATTTTACAAAGAAGCTGATGCATGCTCCTTATCAGTTCTTCGCGGCCGTGTTTGAATAGCTCGGCCGGTAATCCATCGGCCCCCGCCGCTTTGTTGTTCTTCAGGCGGGTAATTGCTATTCGAACCATGGTCGGGTAATGGAACGTCTGCTCCATCGTCATCGATTGGGGAATCGGGTTCGCCTTCTCCTGACGTTGTGTGTTCACTACCATTCAGCAGGCTGGAGAAGTGTTCCCTCCATAATTTAAGTATGCTCTGGGCATCGGTGACTGCATCACCTTTAGGGGTTCTACAAGAGTATGCTCCACTTTTAAAACCTTCTGTAAGCCGCCGCATTTTTTCGTAGAATTGTCGAGCATTACCCCTGTCGGCCAGCTTATCAAGCTCTTCGTACTCACGCATTTCGGTATCTTTCTTTTTCTGTCTGTTAATGCGTCTCGCTTCCCTCTTCAACTCTCGGTATCTCCGCGGCGACACGGCACTCCTCGTCATACCAGCTGTTCTTTTGCACTTTCCGAAAACCAATGGTTTCGGTTGCAGCTGTATGTAAGGCGTTTGAAATGCCGTCCCACAGTGGAGGATGAAGTCATGTGTAGAAGTTTACGCAAGTGAGGAAAGTGCTCTGAGCGCCATTCACTTGAGAGTGACCAGAAACGATTATTTTCCACATGGTTCAAGCAGCTCACAACTTCCGGTCTTTGACCAAGTATCCTCTGGGTAGCCTAAGAACATCCGTTCGAAGGCGAGCTAAAGTGAGAAGGCGAAACATCCCCTACATAGGATTGTGCGCTGGGTTTGGAACCCGCCACGTAAAAAGGCCCCCCAATGAAAGAAACAAATAATTTACACTCTGTCAAAACGACGTACAAAACCTGAACAAAATTATTTAAATACATAGTTATAGAAAACCGTGAGGACACAGTTTTAGTAGAGAGAGGAGGAAGACAACATGTCTTACATAAAGATAACATTCGTAACACTCCTATTTAATTTAATAATAAACATAAAAGCATACACAGTGAGCAATCTAAAAAATAAAAAATTTATATTCACCGAAACTGACGACGCATAACTATATGAAGATACCGAATATTTATACCATTTATTTAATTTAAGGACAATATTGGGACAAATATTGGGAATATAGATCATTTGGCAGGACACAACAAGATATCATAAACGAGAATAGAATCTCAAATTTAATTGGACAAACTATTTCACACTCAATACAAAAGAGATCGATAAACATTTTAGGGACTATAACAAAATTTATAACTGGGACTCCAGACATATTGAAATAAAAACACATTTAAATGAAATAATAGAAAATAATAAACAACAAAGAGTCATTAACTCACACTTTGAACAATTAATATCAAAGGCTGATCCTCCATCAATCTAAACAAACCTGGTCATATCAGAACTTTAAAGGAATTAGAAACTCTATTTGAAACTATAAATTCTGTAAAGACAGGAAATTACTTGTTTAAATCTTTAAATTTAAATGATATAAAACAAATAATAAAAAACGAAAAGTTACATATTCCAGTTTTAAATGTAATGGAATACTCCACAATAAATGTAATTAGAGTTAAGGATACATATGTAATCATTTATAAATACCCTTTAATAACGCAAAAATGTAAATTATTTAAAATAACATCGTTAAGTTATCTACATGGCAAATATATATTAGACAAACATACAGCTCAATGTAATATAAATAATTATTCAAGAGTAAAAGAATGTAAACAATCACTAAATAATTTTATATGTAAAACCAACAAGGATAATGAATGTATTTCGAAATTAGTGCTAAAAGAAAATGCAAATTGTGAAACTATTGAAGAAACAAATGCAATAATTACAATATTAGATTAGGGTAATATAATATTAGATGGCAAATATGAAATTAATAACGAAACTATCTCAGGAGTAAACTTGATCCAGTTCAATGACACCATTAAAATAAATGGACGAAAGTATACAAACATACAGGATACAATAAAGCAGATAATCCAACATGAAGGCACCATACAATTGATGAAGTAATCAACTCCCATGAAGAAACTAAATATACGAATATCCGGAAGTTACATAAACTACTAATTCCAATTGAAGATCACCCGATCCGCACTTTATGCTACACAATCACAACATTTGGAATTATAGTCATGATAATTTGGACACTACTCAAATTAATCAAACTACGACAAGTTACTCAAGAAAGAAAGAAACCACACGAACTTCAACAACTCACAGCCAACTTTACATTATAAAAATTAGAACATTTTTTATAAGAGAGAGGAGAGTTAATACCAGTATCAACGACACTTATACACAAGTATATGAGAAACGCTGATAAAGCCAGTTCTGCCCTAATCAAATAAACAAGAGTATCAAACACTAGACTTTAAACTCATACGACACCATACCCGAAAGCGAGACATGCGTAGGCCGCATGATAAGCACTTGTTTACAACAAATAATACAATTAGACTTTAGACCTAAGCCACAAGACATGAACATGTTATCAGCTTAACGAATGATATATAACCCATAGCATAATACGAAAACATGTTCATTAAGTATGTGAATTTATTCTGCAAAAGAAAAAATATATTTTTTAACCATTCATAAGTATATGAATTAACTCGCTCTGAGCCATGTACATATATTTGTTGGCTACTCATGCGAATCAAAGGCGTACCCGTTGTATTCAAAGACTAAAAAGTGTATTATAAAAAGTCGTGATGTACAGTTCATCGATAAACCTGCTTTTAATGGAACTTTTGAAGAATTTGAGTACGAAAATGAAAAAGACGTTGAATATGAAAATAAAATGGACGTGATATTCGAAAATTATCATACTGATAGCGAGGTCGGTTGTGGGAATGAAGAGTCGGTAGCCACGCCTAATAGTGAGGTAGGTGCAGGTAATAAATTACGTGGTAGACCAACATATGTACGCACGGGGCAAAGAGGGCGTCCACGAAAAGTGTATCGCCAGTTAATCGCTTAATAACGATTCAGAGGAGGAGGTTACTGATCCAGATGATTTCTACAAGTGCAACGAACCACGTTTTATAATTAATGATCATAATTTTGGCGCATATGAGAAACAGAACTTGGCAAATAGTTGAAAAGCCTTTGAATCGTAAAGTAATTGGTAACAAGTTTTTTTACTAAAGATGAACATTTAAAAAAAGTTCGTCTGGTTGCAAAGGGTTATGTTCAACGACCGGAGAAAGATTTTCACGAAGTTTCCTCTCCGGTTGCAGGGTCAACTTCAGTACGGCTCTTCACAGTACTGAGTACAGAGCTGGATCTCCAGATACATCAGATGGATGTGGTCACTGCGTATTTGAATGGAAATCGAGACGAAAATTCAACGAGGTCAACCTGTGGGCTTAAAAGGTTTGACAAAGTATAGTAGTGAAATATAACAAACAACAAAAGAGTGGCAAGCAGCTCTAGAACGAGAAAACCCCGTATGCCTAGTAAAGAAAGCATTGTATGGTTTGCGACAGTCAGGGTTAATGTGGTATCACAAGTTATCAGCAACTCTAAACAAGATTGGATTAAAATCAACGAAATTTGACCCATGTTTCTACGTACGTCGAGAAGGTGGTAACATTATGTTGGCCATTATGGATGTTGGTTAAAAACAACGAAGAAAACGCTCGCAACATTTCGATATGAAGGTTACTTTAATCGTTGTTTGGGTACAGTTTTCATAAGAATCAACGAAAATATTTATATCGCAGAAGACATCACAGAATCAATAGTGAAGCCATTCCGAAATGTTAAAGAACAATCCTTATAGAATAGAAGTGAATTGCATACTTACCATTCCTCCGACAAAAATTTGGCGATTATGGGGAAATATCCATACCAAAGCTTAATCGGCGCTTTGATCTATTTAGCGGTATCTACAAGACCACATATAGCGCATGCAGTAATTTTTATGAGTCAATTTAACAGCAACTACACTGAAGAACATTGGAAGTCAGCAAAAAGAATTTTACGTTACGTCAAGGGCAAAGTACAACAGGGTTTACTGTATAAGAAGACAGGTGCGCTTGGCATTGGCACACAAATAATGCATACACAAACTTACATACTTACATTGTTCTACAATCGTCTCAAACATCATTATACATACTTATATGCGTACACATGTAGTAAATATGTGCATATGACATTGCCACACAAATAATACATACACAACATACATACTTATATGCGTTCACATGTAGATATGTCACGCGCAAAAATTACAAAAATTGTTCCATAAAAACAACAATTGTCTCAAATGGTATTAGCGGCGTCACAAGTAAATATGGCAGCCAAATAGTCGATGCCCAAATTTGTAGAAAAACACACAACAAGAACATTTTCATTCATGAACGCAAGCGCACTTTCAATAGGCAAGCACGCTTCATTCATAAAAGCAAACACCATTACATCTCCCTGAGCATGCCTTTGCCTACAAGCGCCTTTTCGCGACGATGGCAAAAGCTAAAAATTCTAAATTGAATAATTTTTGATATTTTTCTAGAAGGGAAAAGTGTCAAGCCCGCAAACTCGCAAACCACAGAAAAGAGTGACAAAAGGGGCAACATAGTTCTTGTTGGCTTAAAATATTTGTCCTTTCTAAAATATTTTTCCGTGGCTCGCAAAAATCAGCGTCGATATGTATGCGGAAAGGGAAGCGGTGATAATCGCCAATCGTTCGCTTATGCTTTTCGCACACCTCGGTTTTCTACTAACAAGACAATGTTGTGACGCTTTGTCGTCGCGTCGGTCCGTCGACACATTGTCTCTTTGACAAAACATGAGCTTCGCCATTGGTTGACCTTGTCAACGGAAATTTCGCATGAAGCATTGAGTGTACTGTTTACATACATACCTATATTGCCTGTAGACAAATTTATAAACATTATGCACATGGTCTGTAATATTTGTACAAGTTAACACAACAAATATTTATTTCAACATAACATTCATTGCAACAATGTCGTTGTTAAAGTTCAACAGAATCGATCGACATTATTGCTGATCAATAAATAATAATGAAAATAAACAATCATCCACTTCAATATATTGTAAATTCTGCTGACCATTCAACATCCGCTAAACTCTGCCAGTTGCATTTCTTAACTCAATAAAGCAAAACTTAACTGGCGCCCGAGCAGGGACCAACGAGGCTACAAAAACTTAAAAGTTGAACTTCGTTGGACATCGGTGGATTTGCAAGTCTTGTAAGGCAAGCCCGCCGGACACCTTCTACTCCAGAGTAAGTTGCAGGATCCCTAGTAGGGACAAGCCGAACCGAACGGGAGAGATCCGGACTACCAAGAAGGGCAGCCATACCAATGTAGCAATGTACGTTAGATTTAAGTGAAAATTAAGTGTGACAATTTAAAATTCATAAAATCTTCGTACTATATTAAATCACAAATTAAAATTATAAATTAAATATTATAAGGAAATTTTTAAATTCTATATAAAAAAATTAAATTATATAACTAAGTGAAGTGGAAATTATTGAAAGAGATCGAATTGCATTTTGAAGCAATTAAAATCATAAATAATATATTTCTAAAAAAGGCGTGTTTAAATGAGTTAAGCCTCCCCCCTCAATCAACCTGGGAAAAAAACTGGCGCACCCTAATACGCCAGCGCAATTCACCATAGTTGTTGACACTTCAGCGCAACTCCCCACACCTGTGCTCCTACCCACTAAACAAAAAGGATAGACAACAGGAGAGGAGATTCGATTCGTTGACACTGCGCAAAATAATAAACAATAGTTCTTTTATATATATGTATACACAAGTGACATTGCTACACTCACTCAAACAATAAATTAATCTCAATACGCTCTTATATATCTTATACGTTAGAAGTGAAATAATCGAGATGACCTTCTGTAGCAGTTATTTAGCAAGGATGAGTTAGTCATTAAGCAAACATTGAAATGTGACGTATTAATTTAATATTGTAATACTTAAATTTGTTAATAAGTTAAAATAAAATCCAATAAACTGATATTAAAATTTCACTCACATATGTACATACATATGTACATCAAAACATATTAAAAAGTAAAGAAAATATGGACAAAATTCCTAATTAAACTAAAAACATTAATACATATCATAAATGTGTGCCAACCATAGCTCGCAAATAACTGTCGACCGTTTTTCTTCTTAAGCTCTCGTTGCGAGCACAACCGAAAAAGTTCATACTCTCTCGCTCTCGCTCTGAGCAAGAGACTCTTGCTGTCTTCATTTATGTTTTCTGTTAAGCGCTTTTCGTTAAGCTCTTTGTATTTCGGTCTTTCAATGAGCAGTGCGTAAAGAGCGGAACGAGAAACGCTCGCACAAAGAGAGTCAGCAAAAGACCGATTGACCGAAAAACTCAACGCAAACGGTCTTCACATTTACTTTTGTTGTAAGACATTTAGATTTTCTGCACTAATCGAACTTCTTCGTTCACTTAATATAAAGTGTAGGGCTGAGAATGCCCGTTCGACGGACACTTGCGTTGCAGGTGTAGCCAGCACAACCTGCGCTAGTGCACTTACATATATGTATGCGGAATCTTAAGCTGCAAATCATTAAAAAATTCCAATATACTATTTGAATTTAATGGCAAGCGACCAAATGTTACGTCGAAGTTTTCGATGTCAGCATAAATTTTGATAAGTTTTGCAGAAACAGGATCTTTTTTGCTTTCTGACACTGTCTGCAACAAATATTTCACAACTTAACACACTCAATTCACGATCGCAATTAATATATTTCGTCTGCAAAACAGACGTTTAACGATTTGCTTGCCTATGCATGTGAATGTATACCAATACATACGCAAAAGACTTTTTGCTCCACTGAACACGACAAAACGGTCTTGGAACAACCAGAACAAAGCAGAATAGAAAAAAACGGTTTCGCTCTGAGCGCAAGCAAGCTCATTCAAGAACCCATAAAACGGTTGCTCTCTGAGTCTTTTCGTAAAGAGTCAGGGAGAGACACTTATTTGCAGACAACGAGAAACGGTCGACAGTTATTTGCGAGCTCTGGTGCCAACAAAACTAAAATTATATAAAAAACAGACGAAATAAACTAAAAACAACACATAAACGGGCGTGAAATCGCGAAACTAAAAATACATACATACAAAAAAAACACTGGGCGCGAAACCCAGCAGTAAAACATACATACATACATACGAACAAACTAAACGCGCGCGAAACCTAAATATAAAATATAAACTAACAAATTAATAGGGCGCGAATCTAAAACAACATAAAATAAACAAAAACAAAATAAAACGCTAAACCAAAGACAATCAACTGGAAGCGAAGGAGAAGGAGTTGACATCAGAGGCCCGAATAAACGCAGACAAATATACGCACAAACAACATTACGAGGCATACCAACTGGAAACAGTTTGGAGTTTTGCTACATACAGCCACATTATCCCCTCAAAGGACACCACAATGAGCGTATTATGTCCTTTATTAATTTAATATATACACATATGTATGCCCAAAATTGCAGTGTTATTTGATATAATACCTGTAATTAAAATCCGCACTAACGGCAAAAAAAAAAAATTACCTACCTATTTAGCGCGTAAGGTAATGTATGTTAAATATATAAAAAGCATAAGAGCTTATCTTTGTATTTTCAAAACACTAAAAGCAACTAATATCCGAGCAATTACTTGCGAAAAATTTCCGGCAAACCCTTTCTGTTTAATAAAGCAGTAAGCGGGATTGTATATAATAAGTAAGCAAAGGAAAAATCGCAAGTCCTACATAAAGTAAAAGACAAAA
The DNA here is from genome assembly GCF_016617805.1 of Bactrocera tryoni. Classification (NCBI taxonomy): domain Eukaryota; kingdom Metazoa; phylum Arthropoda; class Insecta; order Diptera; family Tephritidae; genus Bactrocera; species Bactrocera tryoni. The sequence continues at coordinate 22,822,856 of NW_024395977.1, forward strand.
ACACAAACAAAATAAATATAACTACACTTATATACATACATATATGCATATATGTATATTTAGTGGAAACATTCATTATATATTGCATTATACCTACAATATACTTATGTACATATGCGTAATTGCCAAGCGCAAAATATACATATGTATATGCATACATACATTTACATACTTACATATATCTTTAGTACATATTAGACGAGGATTCTAATTGTAAAAGTGTATATTTATTTACATATGAACATATATGTACATAAAAGAAAATAACTTTTTCAAATACCTCTCTCTCTCAAAAGAACAAAAAAGGTTCAACAAAACATACACAACTTGTAAGAACTATGTAAAATATAAGTATATTAGCACATAAACATTAGTACATATTCAAAGTCCACATTGGCAATTATCCGGCAATACCTCTTGTTCTTTGGCAAACAAAAACAAGCAGGATTGTATACAAAAAGCGAATTGATCTCTCCACCGAGGTCTCAATTGCTTACGAACAAAGCATATTCATAAAAACACAAACAATTCGTGCATTCTTATATAAATAGCACATTGATCTCTTCAACGAGCTCTCAATCGCACAAAACATACGCACATACAAGTCCAAGTATTAGGGTGTACCTAAATTCGGACATCAAAAATTTTAATTAATAAAAAGCGCGGTTTTTAATACCAATAAACAATTCAAATATATTTTCGAACTAAAATATAAATAAATAATATTATTTAGCAAAAATGGTTAACAACAACAATAATATAAACACACCTGCAGGAGCTACAGGCCCAAAACAGGTTGCTAAATTTATTTCAGAATGTGACAGTTTAAGAAGTTACTACACTAGATTTGCCTCCTCACCGATTCACGAAAACTCTGAATCGTTATTAGAAGTAAAAGGTCAAAATCGTAAAAATTTTTGGACTCGCCTCAAAACGGCTCATGACGTCATTGTAGATTCTGACGACTCAGATCTGCCACAAAATTTTAAATTATCTACTTACACCATATACGGGAACTGCTTAGACCAGTTTGAAGAAACAACAGCTATGATCTCCGATCAACTAAAGCTCATTAAAGCAATTGCACCTACTCCCCACAGTAGAGTAGAGCTGCCACAAATAGACAGTCAAAAGGCAAGTTCAGGCATCAAACTCGAGGTGCCCGCATGTGACATAAAATATTTTATGGAGGTTATGAAGAATGGCCGTCCTTCCGCGACATGTTTACAGCCGTTTACATCAACCATCCACAACTATCAAAAGTACAAAAATTGTATCACCTCCGATACAAGACAAAAGGTCAAGCAGGCATAATAGTAAAACAGTTCGCTCTTAATGACGATAATTTCAATTTGGCTTGAGAAGCTCTAAAAGCAAGATATGAAAACGAAAGTATACTAGTCGATAAAGAAGTAACGACACTAATGAACTTGCCAAAAGTTAAGAAAGGAACAAGTGTAGAATTCATCAAACTAGAATCCACTGTTACAAATTGCTGGTCGATTCTATCGACATAAAATATTCCCACAGATAGCTGGGACCCTATTCTGGTAAATATATGTATGTACCGCCGCATTACCAGAAAAGTCGTTACTTCTATGGGAGCAATCGCTCTCATCACGAAAAAAGTGCCCAACGTGGCAACAAATGAAAAACTTTCTCACCACCCATTATGAAATTGCGGAAAGGTTAGAAGAAAAAAGAACATTAAACACGACCAAAATGGAAGCTTAAATAGAGCCCAAGTTAGTAACAAAAACATTTTACTTGTGAACAAAAACTTTCACAAAAACGCAATCGTTCACATCTGAACAACGCAAACCTACGTCATGCGAACTATGTAAAAGAGGGCATAAGCAAATTTAATTGCTTCCATTGTCACAAAAGACACCATTCAATGCTTCATTACAACAGATATCCTAACTTACTCCAAAGAAACGCTTACACAAAAGGAACCACGGGTTTAGCAAAAGCGAATCCCGAAATCCACAATTTTAAAAATTGCCAAGAGACACCATGTTGCTCAAAGGTACAAAAAGCTCAAACGCTGCACAGCGAAACACAAAGTGGACTAATTACAGAACCAATTATCACTATGACAACTCAAGTTGAGAAAAAACAAAATCAATACCTTAATTCACAATTAAGGAAATTTCGAGATATAGGGAAACTTCCAATAATGAAAAAAAATCTGAACAGATCCTAGAGCGGTGGCGAGCTACTAAACGCCAAATTAGTGCATGCATAAAAACATAAAATATAACACAGTTGCATCAAAAAGTCGAAAAATCGACATTTTTTTGTAAATTTTCAAAATAAATAAAATCTTATACAAAATTAAGGTTCAACGAGCACCATATGCCCAATGCGATAGTGTGACGCACCTAGATTTACAAAAAGCAAAGGTCGTTCTTATCGTTCTTATATAAGCGCTCCTCATAAGGGTAGTGGATGGGAATCTGTTGTCAAATTTTAACATTCCACTTCAAAATAAGTAGCTAGAAATTACCACGATACAATTCAAAATGAAGGCGTTCGCAATTCACGGCCATTCTCTTGCAAGATCCCTCTATTGTCACAGTCCTAACTCCAGAGCTAAGGAGTACCCATTCTGGCCATATCTGAGCCAGGCGAGGCGTTACTATCCTTCTTAAGCCGATCGTAAATTAAATATCATAAAAAAATTGCAACAATTGCTAATAACACAGAAAAGCCAAAAAATAAATAACCTGCAAAATAAAGTTGCTTCTCTTAAGCATCTATTTGCATTTTAAAATTCATATTCAAATATTTACATGTGACATATTTTAAACCAAAAGCTGTTTTCCACATACACGAATAAATATGACAATATTACACCGCCATTATTAAATACTTTTGCTGTCAAATCCATGCTACTCCAACAGCAGTACGGCGAAATACGTGCAACAACATATGTTTGGAATACTAGGATGCCCAGGATGTTTAAATGAGTTAAGCCTCCCCCCTCACTCAACATGGGAAAAACTGGCGCACCCTTATACGCCAGCGCAATTCACCATAGTTGTTGACACTTCAACGCAACTCCCCACACCTGTGCTCCTACCCACTAAACAAAAAGGATAGACAACAGGAGAGGAGATTCGATTCGTTGACACTGCGCCGCGTCGACACCTTTCGCCAGCACCTATAATCAACAATTCGTCCGAACAATTCAACATTAAATTCGTCTACGCAATTGGTTTCTCAACTTTCGCTTCTACACTGCGCCGCGAGTTTCCTTCTTTTTGCTTCGATCATCATCGTTCCGCCTGCGCCGACTTACAGCGATACAACGCATTCTACCTCGAATGGACGCGATATATTTTCAAAAAAATCATTGTATTGTAAATTAAAGATAACTTTAAATAAATTGTACCCTTTAAATAAATAACCTTTTTTTCTTTTTAAATACTCTCGCGAATGTTAGTGCAAGTGGAATCATTTATATTGAGTGGTTGGTACTCATCGATAAACTAATTTATTACTTATTTAAACAAGGTGTAAAGCGATAATAACTCCTACTTTTGCAAAAATTTAACTTAACGAAGTTTTGTACGCAAACGTAGTATAACTTAACCCTATTCTGTGATTCCTACCCAAAGGGTAAAACCAGATACTGGTTTTCAAAAAAAAAAAACAGTAATAATAATTAAAAATAATGATCGAAATGATTGATTGATTAAGGCGAATCAGAAATAAAATTGAGGTAGTAAGAATACTCCAACTAATTTAATAATATAAAATTAAATTTTGAAAAAACGGATGGCTAATCCAAACAATTTGATTAGACATCCAATAAATAATTAATATTGAAGAAAATCCCCACCAACGATAAAGACAGATACAAAGACAAGTGACATTTCAAAACAATAAAAATATGACCCAACCTGGCGAATTTATCATGAAGGTAGAAGACATAACAAAAGAAACAGACCAGGATGAGATAATTTTACAGATTCACAACAGAGCTCCTAGAAACGCTCAGGAAAACAAACTGCAACTCTCAGAGAAATATTATTTTTCGAAAATGAGACAAAGAATAGCTACACTGTTAAAACAATGCCAGATATGCAAGGAAGAAAAATATGATCCTCCAAATCCCGCAATTACAGAAACCCCAATACCTGAGTTTCCTGGACATACACTTCACATAGACATATTCTCAACTGAAAAAAATTAATCTTAACAGCAATAGATACATTTTCAAAACTTGCGCAAGCAAAAATAATCCAGTCAAAATCAATAGAAGATATAAAAAACCTTTGCACGACATTTTATTTTATTATGGAGTACCCAAGTGCGTTATAGTAGATAACGAAAAGTCTCTTAATTTGGCAACAATCATGATGAAAGATAAGCTACGTATAAAAGTTTTTAAAGCTCCGCCCTACAAGAGCTCTGTAAACGGACAAGTTGAAAGATTCCATTCCACCCTTTCAGAAATTATGAGATGCTTAAAAATAAAACAGGTACATCGGACATTTGACGAATTACAAAAAGCGCCCCCTAGAACTATTTTTCGGCAGAAACGTAGCCACGGACCCTGAGGAATGCGATAGAAGCAGACAGAATAACATAGAAAAACTAAAACAAAAACAGGCAACTGACGTAGAAAACCATAACAAGGACCGCAAAGAAATTAAAACTTCCACAGCAGACAATATTCGTTAAGCAAAATATTAGGTGTCAAATATGCAACTCAATGGGCAAAACAAAATATAATAAATACTTTACTTTTAAACGAAATAGAATTACAAGATGTCCACAAAATATTTCAAAAAAATAATATAACAACTCTATCAGTCGAAGAAATGTTAGAGTTCGCTGAAGTATCAGTCTTACATAATGAAACGGCTATAGTTATATTGTAAAAATTCCAGAATAAGACGCAATCAATTATCAAAATCTACTAATAAAACCAGTTGTAAAAAAATAAACTAATAGTTCACTTAGAAACAGATGACTGTAAAATATCCAACAATATAAAAATTTGTAAAAAAAAAGATACAGCCATTAATTTAATAGAATCGAAATGTATTTCTAAATTAGTTGAGTGCAAATAATCGCTGTGTGATTTCAGTAATGCAGACCATATCCCGGAAGTCGAAGAGATTGACAACAGCTTAATCCTACTTAACAACTTTAACGGCAGTCTAATACAAAATAATATAACCCGTCATCTGAAAGGAACATATCTCGTACACTATTGGAATGAGAGCATAACCATAAATAATAAAGAATTCAGCAACAAGGAGAAAACTATATTGAAACCCGGAGCACTACTCATCCAATCATATGACCCCATTAGAATTGGATCGTCTTCAAATACTATCAATGGAATCCCTACACGCACTCAACATAAAAAATATGAAACAATTAGACCAAATAAATACAGATTCCTCCTCGAACCGTATAGATATAATTTTTCTATCGGCCTTTATTATACCAATAGTTGTAATACAAAAATTCTGTATAAAACCAAAGGAAAACCTAACCCTACAAATTGGAAAAATTCCGACACAAATCATGAATGAAACAAACAATTTTCCTAGATCTGTACAACTACAATTTAATAACATACCATACTTTTAAAGCTACTTGAGGACAAGTAGAAATTTGAGGAGGGAGAGTTAACACAACAAATATTTATTTCAACATAACAACATTCATTGCAACAATGTCGTTGTTAAAGTTCAACAACATACAGAAATTTGTTAAAACAAACATCCGCTGCAACTCCCAGAATCGATCGACATTATTGCTGATCAATAAATAATAATGAAAATAAACAATCATCCACTTCAATATATTGAAAATTCTGCTGACCATCCAACATCCGCTAAACTCTGCCGTTAAAAACGCCGACGCCGCTGCTGTTGAACCACAGACACCGCTGCCGTTGAACCACAGCTAGTTTAGGGTATTTTTAAGATACTATGTTCAGTTACATTTCTTAATAGCCTTGACAGACGGCAGCGTTAATCCGGATTAACTGCGCACTTAATCAGATCCAAATTTGTAGGTGACAGATGGCAGCTATGCGAGTTTGAAACTCTCATAAACAGCTCATTGTCCTTTTTATAATATTTTCAATGAAAATTGATAGAAGATAAACATTACGGTTGTTAGCCGACCAATTTTTACCAAACCATTTTTTATTACAAAAACATATCAACACATTATTTTTAAAACTGCATCATAACATAGAAGTTTTATTGATATTATATTGAGAATTTGATAAACAGCTGTCAGGGGTGTTTGTATTTCATTCACAATAGATGAAAATTGGCCCTTTTTTAACAATGTTGCCAACGAAAATCTCACAAACTCCCTAAAATTTTGAGAGTTATTTTTGGATTCAGCAACGGAGTTAGCTGTGGTAACTCCTGAATTAATCCCGAAAAATGCAATTAATCTGGTTTAACGCTGCCGTCTGTCAATGATAAACTGCTAAACAAAGCAAAACTTAACTTACATGTATACATATTTATGTAATTATATATGAGCACATGTGCGACCGCTTGATCTTTTAATATGATATTAAAACATTTAATGTAAATTTATAAATTTAACACTAATTTCCATAAAACTAAATTAAATGCACATTTGGGTAATGATACAAACCTTACTCTATTATATATTTTTAATGATTTTATGGAATCATAATGAAATACATACAGTAAATTTTAATATATGTACATACATAAGTACATTTTCAAAATAATTTACATTTTTCCAAAAAATTTATATTTAGTTTAATATTGTTAATTTCCGGAAAAAAGTTAAATTTGGAATTAAAGTTACTTTTGCATTTTTGAATACAAAAAAAATGTGTAGAACCGAATTACTGAAGTGCTAGTGGATAGATAAGAATTAAAAATATAAGTGTAAAATTAATTATAAGTCAGAGAAACTCGCATTTTAAACAGTTCAATTTTTGAATTTTAATTGCAAATATCTCAAAAACCATAAGCCAGTGGTATCTATATATATATATATTTGTTCTGGAGGACATCCTTTATACCCATTTTAACCCGAAATCGGCGGATGCTATTCTAAATCCTTGACATTTACTTATATATAGTTGGCGCTGTAGAAACGAATTACTCAAGTGTTATTGGATACAAAAATTAAATTTATAAGTGTAAAATGAGTTGGCTCTAGAAGTTTTCGAGAGAAAGGTGTTGCGAAAGACTTATGGTCCTATGCTCATTGGCAACGACGAATAATGCAGTCTATGGAAATAGGAGCTGTACAAGACATACGGCGATATTGACATAGTTCAATGAATCAAAAGAAAGCAGCTTCGCTGGTTGATCATGTTGCTCGGATAGAAGGGAACACTCCAGCTTTGAAGGTTTTCGTTTCAATATCCGCCGGTGCAAGCATAAAGAAAGAAATCCATTGCGTTGAAGAAATCAGGTGGAATAGGACTTGTTCCAATCCTCGTGAGAGAACCACTCAGCAACTTTTCAACGTTTTACGTAAAGATCGTGAGCGAGCCCCTTCTCTACCTTCATATTGCACAACACCGTGCAATATCGCTTATTCGATTAAAACATCGACCGCAGGGATACTACCCTTCAATGTCAGGGAATAGCTATCCGGTCAGGCGATGTCGAGCTCGAAGTATTTAATAAATAATTACCCCTAGTAACATGTTGCCCTACAGGATATCACCCGAATAGAGGAGCGCTACTTCGTGGTGAAAACCGTTTGGTACTAGGCGACTTTAACACGCACCATGACCTTTAGCATTCCTGCCTGTCAAACGATCGTAGGGGGATGGAGCTGGTGAAATTGTGGAACCCCGCCAAATTTCCCAGCCGTTTTAGCTAATGAGCGCTACACCTTACGCCATGTCGATTGCGGAAATCCCCGAATAAGGAATCTCAATTTGGAGATTCAGCGATTAGTAAACCAACATAAGAGGTCGAAAAGGATAGATCAGCTGCAGTCCTGCAACTTCTCCACCGGTGTGAGTAAGCTTTGGTCTACTGTCAAGGCTTTGGCTCACCCGAAGAGACATGATGACTGAGTTAAAGTTCAATTCAATGGTCATGACCCGAAGAAAAAACGAGAGTATTTTTAGTTTTAGCGAATTATTTTTGGCTGTGTTTAGTTTTTGTTTATTATTAATACTAAGTTACACTCTTATAATATATATGTATCTTGAATTCTACAATAAAACTTTTTATTATTTTATTAACGACTGCGTTATGATAAACTCTTTAATATTGATAGAATTGCTGTTTACTTATTTTTGGCGCTCACAGTATATATAAAGTAATGCCGCTTTTCGTTATAATTTTATAACTTAAGAACGGGCTCACCTATCCAAACCAAATCTTTAGGCTTTATTCTGACTATGTATTTAGCAGATGGAGATTGGTCGAACGTCATTTATAACATTTTTTGTAACTAATAAATTCAATAACTGTTAATGGAAAGTTTTGTTCATGCGGTCATTTTATTTCGGACGTACTTAGATTAAAGCAAATTGCTTTAATCGACTGCGATAATTATTGCTTTGCGTTTATATTTTTAAATATATTGTTGAATGCATTCATACTAACGGTGAGTCTTATATTGTGTACATATGTATATCGTGTATATGTGTGCGTGTACTTTTTCGCTGTCGGCGAGTCGTCAGTTTTTAATTTTTTATTTCACAGGCTTTATTTCAATTAAATGATCAAACAACGGTAAGTCTTGAACAGTTGAACTGAAATATATGTATGTATGCCCGTGTGTTTTTTATTTGAAAAAAACATATTGTGTGCATTCCGATGCTTTACTTTTTTGTTATAGATGAAATTGTTTTATAATTTGATTTATTCTTTTCTATATGAAGAAAAAATGCCACCAGCCAGACGAGCAAATATAGGTCGGCGAACGCGTAATGCAAATGATGAGCCATTACTAAGCCGACGGTTCTATATTCAGATGAACGCGCACAAGCTAATGCATCGCAGCGTGAAAGTAATGCGGAATACGTCGTACTATTTTGGATGACATGCTGCATGCTGCTTTAATTACAACAGTCAGATTGATTATAGTATGAACGGAAATATTGGAATGATGGACGCAATTTGACCACATTGTGATCCGGCTAACTTTCAAGGTGAAATGCCCGGGATGTGTGGTGCTAATAGCAAAGTGAGATTTCCAGCATTAAAAAATTCCACCCGAACCATTTTATTGATTAAGTTTTGGGACATCTCAAACGTCGAAGCTTTTGTTTGAGTAATATTCAACAATAAAATTCGACATTTCAATCTTTCGAGGCTACAAAAATTATTATACTCTTGCAACCTGTTGCTGTTGGCAGTGAAAAAGTTGTTGCAAATTTGATTGAAGCTATGATCTTAAGTGCAAAATCAAAAAGAGAAGTTATTTGATGCCGCGTATCCCTACGATACCAACTGATGTATCATTTCAATTCAAACGATTACAAATAAGTTTTAAAATTTCAAGCAACCAATTAATATATGCTTTTGTTTTTTGAATAAATGAATTTGATGTTAAAATAATTTTTTTTTTATTATTTCACTTTGTACGTAGCGAAGCACGTACCGGGCCGCTATCATAAATGTATATACAAGTTTGAAAAGTGAACCTTATGAATATGTGATGGTTATTTTTGAGAAACGAAAATTAGTTGGTGAAATTTTTAGTTTGAATGAAAAAACGAAAATTCCTATGTTCAATGTATAGGAACCTAAAAAAAAATAGCGACCCCTGAGAGTTAAGCTACAGCGCCTGGCTTGAGGGAGGATTTTTTGTTTGTCAATCACTAACATTTGAAGGGGTAAGAGTTGAAAAACAAATTCAAAAATTTGTTTTGAAGCACCCTAATATATATATATTTATAAGTGAAGCTAATCTGCGATGAACTTTTCAGAGATAGGATAGTTGTATCTCGGAATTTAGTCGCAATATTTTTAAACTCTCGCAGCGTATTGCAAAAAGTAAATAGTTTTTAGTAAAACTTGTTTGTAACCCCTTAACTAAATTTTTGCTTAATATTACCTGTACGAAATTTTTTTTATTACTTTTTTCAAATATTTAGCTCAAGTTCCAATCTCATTTCCGCAGATTTTTACTTAGAGTATAAAGTTTTCTTCCTAATATATATTATATTTTTCTCGATTTTTTAGAGTCACTGGACTACCTTTGAATGAACATAACTTACCAATGATGCTGCCGAACGGCCAAATATTTGGGCAGTTGGTAAATACAGTGTAAAATAAAGCTAAATTTTGGTTATAAATGATTTTTTTTTTTACTCTAGGCTTTACCCGAAATAACTAGAGAGGACGGTGCTGTGGTTTGTCCTATTACAAATACAAAATTCTCAAGCCCAAAAGTTGAAAAGGTTTTTGTAATGTAAAAAATTAAAATCTTGATATATATATAGCATATAATGTAATTAATAATAAAAGTATATTCTGCGTAAAAATATGCCGCGTAAGGGAAGCATTCATTTAAGTTAACTTTTATTATTAGGTCTATGTAAGTAAAAGTAATTACTATTAAATATAGAACCGTCGATTTTGATACTCGAATTGAGTATCACGCAGGATTGTAATGTATCGAATGTAGAATCGAATGAAGTCCGGATGGGGTGGTCTATCCTCTTTTGTTATGTGAGGTGGTGTACAGACGTGTTGTTGGAATGCAAAAATAGTTTCACAATTCTCATTAAGTAGATCGAAAGAAGTTGTTGTGCTCTTCGACTCCGCTCCGCTGGCAAAGGACAAATGAGAAAATAAATGGCCATCGTTGGTATTCATGATTTACATCTCATATATTGCTATCAATACCTTCAATACATGTTATGTATAATATATACATATGTTCAATTCATAATAGCATACAATATGTATATATATATATATATATATATATGTATATGTATACATATATGCTATATATAATAAACATACATATATCAAATCATGAAACAAAGAAGTGATATTTAAAAGTTAGGAAATTTAGTGTTTAAGTAGCTAACTTCATATCTAATGAACAACCAATAATGGCTGTTGTATCTACGATCAGTGTGCTAGGCCCATGTCTATTATATTATATGCAGTGATATACCTGATGGAATTCGCCGCACAGGTGCCCCACTATTGCGATCCCCTTTGCCAAATAACATTTGTATATCTTAATTTGGTACTCAGTTATGGTACTATAAGTTTTCGTTTAATATTGTTTTGAGGGCGTATCAGTGGCCCCTTACGCTCATTTACATCTCGTCCTCCACTTTTTGCCAAGGAATACGTACGTCAAGTTTCATGAAGATATCTCCATTTTTACTAAAATTATAGCTTGCATGCACGGACACACATGATTAGTTTTATGTTATAAAAGCAACCGATAGGTGACCAAAACTATTATACTCTGTACAAAATGTTGCAAAAGAATTCAACATGTTGACATATAGTATATTGAAGGCCATAACCTTGGACTTAGTTTTATTGCTATATTTTAGTTCTCGTCAGATAAATTATATTAAAAACATCTTCAATTGAGATAAAGGTTATATTTAATACATTCAGTTGATTAGATTAGATAAATAAATGAAAATTGCACCGCGACCTAAGGGCTATTGTGCCTTCAGCTCTCTCTTTTTACTGCAAGCTTCTGCAGCAAATTATAGGTTTATACCTTAATTTAGTGCTACCATGAAACACCTATATCAGGTTTCATTAAGATATTTCTCTTTTTACTTAAGTTATCGTTTGCACGGAACGACGCACATGGGAGTATTTGGTCTCAAAAACCGGCCAAAAGTACATATTTAAAGTGATTTTATAAGTGAAAATTAATAAAAATGCTTGATTGCACATAATAATGCAATATGTTAAAATAAAACAAGTAAGGAAGGGCTAAGTTCGGGTGCAACCGATCATTCTATATTGAATATGTTTCAGCAGGGGTTAGTATCGACCAGATTTTATCTATTTTTGCTCATCCCACATACTACTAAAATGCCACATACTCAAAAAAATTTTCCTTCGGTTTCATCAAGGTACCTTACATACGATCACAAATCATATGGAGCAATCATATACATACGTATCCAGCATAAAATGAGCTAGAATTTCGAAAATCTTAGGTATATGGGGGCTCAGGGAAGTATTGACAACCCATTTTTTATACAAAGAAATACTATTGTCAGTAAAGGATTCTGTGTGAATTTCAATTCAATATATACATTGAACGATATTTTCGGTCAAGAGTCAACTATTGGTATCGGGTCCACATATTCGGTATCTAGGGGCTTGAACAGTTTTGGTTGAATTTGGACAATTATTAGTCAAAATGTGGCATACTTTAAGGGAATTATTACCGCATTTTATTTTATTCCGTTATATTAATAAATTCTTTATTTGTGTACTGAAAAGTGAAAGAGTCAAATGGAATTTTAAATTGTGTTAATGGGAACTAGGTGTGATTGTCCGATTTCGCTCATTTTCACACTGGGACATAGTATTAAAAATAATATATTTAATAATAATATTAAAAGAATATCACATACTAAATGTAGTTAAATTGGTCTGTCGGGTTCCGAGATATGGGATTTCACCAAAAAGTGGGCGGCGCCACGCCCATTGTCCAATTTTCACACGGCCTTCGATAGAGCCTCCTTATACCTTCTACATACATATATAAAACCCGTCCAGAATAATTTCAGTATTTAATTAAAAAAAAAATAAATAAAGTAGTACTCATTTTATGCAAGTGACCAACCTCATTCAACGTGCTCTTTTTAAAGTGGGAGAAGGATGGGGAAAAAGTTTAAGTTTATATGTTAAGTAGAAACCCTGTAGTTCAGTAAAAAAAACCAGAGATCCAGAATTCAAATCACGCAACACAGAACACCTTTGCAATTTCGAAAATAATGCAGAGTATCGAGAATAAGGACGTGCGCACTGAACGAAGGCTTAGTTCCGAATACTTGTGTGGCAATATAGAGGGCTCAAGGTATGTCAAGAATAAGTGTACACATGGTAAATAAACACACTATTGCAATTTCAGTAACAAAATATATTGATTTTTGACTTCGATTTAACCTTTTTCGTTCAGTCATACTTACTTACAGTATTTAAAAGGAAGTGGTACTAATGAATCGGAGAATTCAATTCAAAAACTAACAAATGCAAATATCAATAAATTTCGTTAACGTCAAGAAACTCTTCACAATTTGTACTTCTTTATTTCATTGCCATTGTAACTAGTTAACATAAAACAAACTAACGAATAGTTTGTTTTGCTGGAATAATGGAATGATTTTTCGAAATCCAAACTGATGCACCGGTATCATCTTCCTCTCTTCAGTTATGTTGTTGTAACGCACATCAAGCAGTTTTCCCATAAGCTTTGATAGTATTGGCTGGAGAGATATGGGCCGATACAAAGTAATGTCATGCGCTGACTTTCCAGGTTTATTGAACATAATCACCCCTGCAGTTTTCCAGCAAATAGATACGTATTGTAAATTAATAGCGTAATCGGCGTTTTTTTGCCACCATTTATTTAATTTCTTTGTTATACTTATGACCTGCTGTGACGTTCCTTTTAATTATAGATAGCATTTATAATTATTGGATAGCATTTACTTAAAGTGTTCCCAGTGTTTTTTTATGTATTAGCGAAAGTGTTCCAGTAGACATAATAGTATAACCAGTCATGTGAAGAGCTTTCAATAATAACTCTCTGACCTTTGTCTTTTTTTCTGTGACACGCAGATGCCGGTGAGTCGTTGCAGCTTCAATAGTTGAAATCCTGCGCTCGTGTGAGTCGTTTACGCATCATCAGCCGAACAAGGTGGAGCAGTAGAACCTGCTCTCTCTGTTCCAAAAGTGCTGGAAAGATGCCGTCCGCCCCCGGAGACTTGAATTTCGCTTGCTATGATAGCGGATGTGGACGCCGCGTGATGCAGGTTCACCTAGGCAGTCAGTGAGGTCGTCATCTGCGCCGTGTTTCGCGTTCCATGCAGGTCCTAAAGCCCTTGTAAAAGCTTTTGCGTAGAGGGTTGCACCCCCTCTTTAACGCTTGGCTTCTCCGTTGGGGCTTCCACTTTAGCCTCAACAGTTGTAAGATGCTTGACCTTACTTCATTAACGCTTTCCTCAGTAGCCTTTGGTCTGTGGGGTCTCATGACTACCTACCTGAACTCGTAGGTCAGGCGGAAGCCCTTCTTTCTGATGAATTTGTAAGACTTGTCGTCCAAACATAAATTCAGCTTCCATTCGGAATCCTCCACCTGCTCTCTACCTTTCGCCAGGCCGAGGTATTAATTTCACCGTTTTGGTTCTTGAAGAGCCCCAGAGCAAACTCGAAATGTTTGCATGCACATTTGGTGTGGAACACCACCATGCTGTGCATGTGCGAAATGTCCTCCTCCCTCTTTGCACATAGGGGCTTTTCCAGCCCACTAGCATGAGAGAGATATCCTTGAGCCAGTTAACACTCTACTCAGCCTTGCAATCGACTCGCAGCATACCGTCCATGAAGTGAACCCCTTGAAATGATACCGGGTACCCACATCCTCTGTATACCTCTGCCATCATGTACATATATCTCTCCTCTGCTTCCAGAGTCTCCACGGGGTAGTTCAGAGGTAGCATAGCCATCAATATGCCTTTTAAAGCATCCACGTATCTGCGCTGTCTCTCAGCCACCCGAGGAGGATTAGGTGTGGTGCGTTGTCACCCAGCTACCTCGGCATAATTAATCCTTTGTCTTTTGAAGTTTGGTGGCTCCTCTGAGGTAATTTGTGGACCCTTGCGTTTGGCAGTCTGTATCTTTGGAGGCGCCGTCTTCACGCTACCGGTCGGTTTGTCGCTGACTGGTTCGCGGCTCTGAGTCCCGTTACTCCGTTTTCTAGCGGATGCAGTATTTCCGTCCTTACGCTCCTGTTCTGCGCCATCTTCTCGGCCTCCTTAGGAGTTCTTCGCTTCTGAAGGTGCCTTAGGTACCACTTAAGGCTAGCACCACTGATTACTTTTTAACAAAGATCTTCCTGACAGCCTGTTGGAGATAAAGAGGAGTAATCTTCCTCTGTGTCTTCTTTTCGTTTTACGAGCACTTCCTACAACCTTTGGCGATTCCTCCGAATCCGAACAGCTGGGCCTGCTTTGGGGAGTTGCGGAGATGCTTGTTGCATTACTAGCGGCTGCAGTAGCTGTCGACTGCTCAGCGCAGCTTTAAGGGAGCGTGTAGTCATCATCCTCCCTGGTATGCTCTTCAAACAGCGCCCACTCCTCAGGCGATAATGAATCCAGGAATCTGAACCTACGTTCAGCAGCTGAACAGCCCTTGCCTGCACCGGTGTCGTTGTTGTTGTTGTCGTGGCCATTGCCTTGTCGTAGTTTTTATTTGTTTTGAATTTGGTTTTGTTTATTTATTGCAAAGCAGCACAGCTTACACCGTTTAGGGGGTGCCAAGTATGTCTTGCGACTAAAGCTCCTGCACCACGACTATGTAGTGTGGAAAACGTCAACCAAAGGATTCGACTTCTTCACATTGGAGAGATCAGGTTAAAACTAACGTATAGACCAATTCCATTCTAATTCAGCGCCAAACTTCATAATTTTAAGATAACTTGTCCATTTAGTTTCATTAAATATAACATACTATATGTATTTTGACCAATTTGAACGGTTTAAATACAAGTGCAAAAATTGAAATGTTTTTATGGGGTACAGGTAAAGTCGGATAACATATTTTGAAACCATTTCGCATAAACAGAATTCTC
Organism: Bactrocera tryoni; assembly: GCF_016617805.1. NCBI lineage: Eukaryota > Metazoa > Arthropoda > Insecta > Diptera > Tephritidae > Bactrocera > Bactrocera tryoni. Next base: position 22,838,648 of record NW_024395977.1, read on the forward strand.
ACGGACCGACATATTCAGGATAAAACTTGTTAGAATAACGAAAATTATTATAAGTGATACGTTGGCGTTACATACAATCATCAATATATAGCGTTGCAAACAAGAATTGCGTTGTGAAGGGCAATCGATACTCTGCAACACATTCGCATTGTAAACAGTGTTGCACAGTTCCTGCGCTAACATATTTCCAATATACTCGGCATTACTCCCCAAAACTAAGGAAAACTAAAACAAAATCAACAACAGAGAAGTGCAAACAATGAAGCGACCGCCATTATTCCTTTTAAATTAGTTGTGAAATTTTTAATATAAAATGTGTAAATATGGATTCTGTTGCGTTGTGGGAGACATACAAGGGGCTTTCCAAAGTATACAGGACTTAAAAAAAAAAAAAAACAGAACAAACGGTTTTCGCCAAAATCCATTTATTTTATTCAAAATAGTCTCCTTCTGCTTCAAAACAGTTTTTTGCCCGGGCCCAAAGCATGTCGAACGAGCTCGTATGGCCGCCAGATTCCTGTGTAAGCCTTTTGAATGGCTTCTACGCATAACGCTTTCCTTTCATGGGCAAACGAATTTTTCGGAAAAGGAAAAAGTCACACGGTGCCATGTCAGGTGAATGCGGTGAGTGATTAATGGTTAAAATGTAATTTTTGGTCAAATAATCGGTCACAAATGTCGATCGATGAGACGGGGTGTTATCGTGCAACATACGCCAAATTTCATGTTCGCGATATTCGGGCTGAACACCTTGAATAAGGCACACCAAACGCTCCACAACTCCAAGGTAGAAATGTTCAATTCCATTTCCATGAAATTCAATGAAGATTTCGGCTGATTTTTGATGAATTCACGCTCAGTTTCGATGGAATTTCCGATGATCACGGATTTTGATTGGCCCACATGTTGATCGTCATTTATGTCCTCACGACCACTTTGAAAACGTTGAAAAACATTCGGTAAAAGTTTTACCAATTTTAAAACAAAATTTAATGTTGGCTCTTTGTTCGAAGCTCATTTTCGCACCGATAACACAAACATATTGGTACTTAAAATGTAAAGACTTCACTTCCAATCGATGAAATGTCGTGTCACTGGTCAATTGATAAAGATAGCAGTTTCTGACGCACTAGTCGACATATAGATGGCGCCATCAGGGGGGGCCAAAAGTGAACTAGTTGAGCGATGAAAAATGAACTAGTCCAACAAACAGTTTCGCTTTGTGTGGTTGAAGTTTGCAAAATAATTGAAAAACTCCTGTGACCCAAATATACATATTTGCAATGTCATTGGAGAAAAAAAATGAAATGGTACGACCGGCAATTAATGAGCATTTATATTTCAATAGGAAATTAAGAAAATATTTTTTTTAATTTAACTTTGCTTTTTATTGATATTGAATTAACTGCAAACGTAGATATGTGATCATAAGATGATTAGAAGAGCAGTTAGCTGTCGATTTGCAGGAGTGTGCCAAGATCAAATGTGTGGAATTTGTCAAGCGAGAATGGGGGAAATATGATTTCGCATTCTTGGTGACGCTGTAAATGCATTCGTTAATTTAATTTCACACGCTAGCTATGATATGTACCTATTCATTATTCTGCTTACTAATTTTTTTCTTATAGGCAACTTTTTATAGCCGTTTAAACCTTGGCTTTTAACTTCATATAAACTGCTCTTGAAAACTCTGTTGAAAGTTATTGCAACTCAAAGTTTTTAAACCCCCGATCCATTAGCGAACGTGTATTTGGATTGGCAACGACACCTTCTTAATTAAGAACTCGACATTCGAGGTGCATGCCCTCAAATCATAGTCCTTAATTAATTTGCCATGGTCGTCATCAAAAGGGCGGTCACTCATCCGAGGCTTGTTGTTTCCTTTCATTGGGGGTGTTTTTTTTTTGTGGCGGGTCCCAAACCCAACGCACAACCCTATGTAGGAGATGTTTCGCCTTTTCACTTTAGCTCGCCTTCAAACGGATGTTCTTAGGCTACCAGAGGATACTTGATCAAACACCGGAAGTCGTGAGCTGCTTGAGCCATATGTAAAAGAATCGTTTCTGGCCACTCCTAAAGGAATGGTTATCAGAGAACTTTCCTCACTTGCGTGAGCTTCTACACATGACTCCATCCTCTAAACACTGATACTTATTTTATCTGCCATTTAGCACAGATTGCACTGACAATTATACCAATATAAAAAACAAAAACATTCGACGAATGGGTTTTCACGGGAAATTTAAATTAAAAGTTCTTACTTTTTTTCTACAGTATATATATGTATGTACATACATATATACATAAAACTCAAAATATTAAATTATTCATCAATAATTGTTTTGTCGCTTTCAACGTAATCGGCACCAGATGAATACGCTTATGCTAATGATTTTTCCAGTTCTCAAAACAGTTTTTATAAGCACTTTTTGGAATTTCCCTCAGCTACTTCAGCGAATTTGGTTTTATCTTTGCGATCGGCTGAAAACTGGTCCCATAAGGCGACAATTTCAGTTTGTGGAACAAGAAAAAATCATACGGAGCCAAATCTGGAGAATATGGTGGTTAATCAATGGTATTGGTATTCATTGCGTTTTTGACTTTCAATTCTGTCACAATCGATGCGTTGGTAAATTATCGACCAAACGAAAAATAACTCTTTATCCCCCCGCAACAAATTCATAATGCTCCAAACCACGCAAATCGAAAAAAATGAGCATCACCTTTATTTTTGGTTTCATGTTTGGTTTCAGTTGAAGATATCGAAGGTGATATTTTTATACTCTCGCAACAAAGTTGCTAAGGAGAGTATAATAGTTTTGTTCACATAACGGTTGTTTGTAAGTGCTAAAACTAAAAGAGTCAGATATAGGGTTATATATACCAAAGTGATCAGGGTGACGAGTAGAGTTGAAATCCGGATGTCTGTCTGTCCGTCCGTCCGTCCGTGCAAGCTGTAACTTGAGTAAAAATTGAGATATCATGATGAAACTTGGTACACGTATTCCTTGGTTCAATAAGAAGGTTAAGTTCGAAGATGGGCAAAATCGGCCCACTGCCACGCCCACAAAATGGCGGAAACTGAAAACCTATAAAGTGTCATAACTAAGCCATAAATAAAGATATTAAAGTGAAATTTGGCACAAAGGATCGCATTAGGGAGGGGCATATTTGGACATAATGTTTATGGAAAAGTGGGCATGGCCCCGCCCCCTACTAAGTTTTTTGTACATATCTCGGAAACTACTATAGCTATGTCAACCAAACTCTATGGAGTTGTTTCCTTCAGGCATTTCCATATACAGTTCAAAAATGGAAGAAATCGGATAATAACCACGCCTACCTTCCATACAAAGGTTATGTTGAAAATCACTAAAAGTGCGTTAACCGACAAACAGAAACACTAAATTTTACGGAAGAAATGGCAGAAGGAAGCTGCATCCAAACTTTTTTTAAAAATTGAAAATGGGCTTGGCGTCGCCCATTTATGGGCCAAAAACCATATCTCGGGAACTACTCTACCGATTTCAATGAAATTCGGCATATAATATTTTCTTAACACCCTGATGACATGTACGAAATATGGGTGAAATCGGTTAATAACCACGCCTTTTTCCAATATAACGCTATTTTGAATTCCATCTGATGCCTTCTCTGTATAATATACACATTAGGAACCAATGATGATAGCGGAATAAAACTTTACACAAATACGGTTTTTGAAAAATATGTAAATGACTGATAATGAAATCTCGATTATCACTTTATCATGCGAGAGTATAAAATGTTCGGTGACACCCGAACTTAGCCCTTCCTTACTTGTTTGAAATAACATTTTTCCGGAGAACTTAAATTACATGTTCCGGGTACTCTTTTGCCACAATCTTTTGCATTTCTTCTTCATTTGTCATCGTCCATGCCTCTGCATCTTATAGCAGGTTTGGTTGGTTTTGTCCGCAGTAGCACCAGTTGGCAAGAGTTATTCTGAGTTGGATTTCAAGGCTGACATTGTTTTTATTAACACCAAAAGGTTCCAAGGTAGACGAAATTAAAAAAGAACACCCTAATTGTTAAGCAAATTCAAATGTTTTTTTTATTTAATGTGAACTGCAATCGATACAATTAAGTTCTGAATATAACATCATGAGAGAGAGCCTCATCTGTGAAAATGATTTTCTTAAAAAATCATGATAGTTTGTAAGTTGTTTCAATGAAAAATCTGCAAATTCACGAGGTTTACGATGGTCCAATGGCTTCAGTTCTGGAGTGAGTACAACTTTATACGCATTCAAGCACAAATCCTTTCAACAAATCCGCCAGCTTGTAGTTTGAGAAAGTCCCAATCATTGGGACCGTCTTGTAATCGACAAACAGCAATACTTGCCTGAACGGCAGCAATATTTTCATTACGTCGAGCGGTCCTTTGTCTTATTGGCACTTCAACATTATGTATACCATGTATGTAAGCTCGAAATTTTCAACAATGCGTCGAATATCTAGCTCATTATTTCGACCAGAAAATGTCACAAGCGCACGAAAAGTTCCAATTGGATCTTGATAAAAAAATTGATTTGAATTAAAACGGTAGTGTTAAATAATACTTAAAGCGCGTTAAATCAATAACTACCTACGCTAAAGACATTAAATTTTACCACTGAGATGTTATGAGAGAGCCTTATAGGAGCTAGTGTGAAAATTGGACGATGGGCGTGGAACCACCCACTTTTTGGTGAAATCCTTTATCTCGGGCGCAGACCAACCGATTTCGACAAAATTTAGTACGTTGGATTCCTCTTGCATTTTTGTGCTACATTGTGGAAATGAACGAAATCGAACAACAACCACGCCTACTTCCCATATAACACAATTTTAAATTTCACTTCTAGTTCCCAGTACACAAATCAAGAAGCAATTAATATAACAAAATAAAACTTTGCACTAATAATGTCTTTAGTGCTTGCCACCCTATGAATAAAAAAAGTTGTTTAAATTCAACAAGCCCTGTTCAAGCCCCTAGGAACCCAATATTTGGACGCCGGTTGGTTGGTTGACGTTTTACACCTTAAAGTATTTCCCTGGCTTTGATTCGAACTTAGCCCTGCTTTACTTGTTTTTGTTTTGTTATTGAACCCTTGTTTGGCTCCGCACTTTTTCACTTGACATTTGTGTTCGTAAGTGTATATACATATATATATTCGAAAATGTATATATTGTTTTGTTTTACTGCATTTTATTTATATAAATTTATGTTTTGGTTTTAAATCTATGTTATATATATATTTTTTTTTATTATCACACTTAAGGGTAGTTTCAGCGTTCACTTTTTAGCAGAGGCAAAAACCAAATTTTTTTTATAATTTTTGACTAAAACAATCATTATGAAGGAAGAATCGGATATCTGTGATGTAGTAATAGAAATGTTGTGTTTTTTGAGGACAACACAAATATGTCAAAATGTTTTAAAATTCATTATTCATAACTCAATTTACTCACAAAATAATTGTTATACCATATAAGGATTTTTTCCCTTACAAAATAAGAGTTATTTCATAACTTTTCATAGTTATGCGGTGAGTTTTAACACTAGAAAAACGGGAGCCTAGTATATACCTCTATTGCCTGAGAGCAGTCAAAATGACTTGCTTAGGCAATCTAGTTTTAATAACTCTTACTCAATAAGAGTTGATGAGTAAGCTTAAAATTAATTATTTTAAGGTACATAATTTTACATGTAGACATTTAAATAAATAAAAGACACATTTGCTTAACAGTCATTGTTCGATTTTCAAAACATACTTTTATAGCTTTCATTCTTGAAGACGGAAATAGTATAACTGTTATAGCAAAATAAGACGGCATATATCTATGTAAGGGACGACCAAAACTAAAGACTTTAGTTAATGCAATTCCATTCTAATAACCTTTAAGAATTATCTAAACGAAATGGAAGTAGTTAGTGAAAAAGTGAGAGTATTGGAAAATGAAAAATCATGTTTGACAATCCAGGAAAAAGTTTTCCAAAGTATTGAATTGTATCAATGTTCATAGAAAACAAAGATAAGACAACTTTGAAATCATATGTTTGATGACGAAGTTGGTTAAAATTTGTTGGTTGTCATAGTCTCTTAAATATCTTGGTGTTATTCCGCTTTTGAGATAGCTTAATATATTAATTATAAAAGCTATTAAATGGTCGTTTTCTTATAAGCAATTGTATAATAGATGTTACGAAATAGTTTTGCACTTGAAAAACTTTGTTTAAACTTCAAAAATATTTTAATTTTAAATAAAATTTTTATTTCAAAAAAATTATATACTAAATATGCCATTACCATTTATATGCATATACCATTTTTAATTTTTATATAGGTCAAATAGGTAAAAGCGGGCACGCATTATTTATAAAAAAAATGTATATCAAAATGATTTCTACACATTTTTTTTGATATATCCAAGTGCCTTTCAGAAGTGGTAAGAGCTTAAATGCTTGTAAAATAAAAGTCGAAATAAGCTAATATGAACAAGAGATATTTATAGTATTGTTCTTGTATTAGTATATCTCAGATATACTTATATACATATGTATATGTTTCCCTTCTTCTTATTTTGCGAATTAGCGCTATTCGGCCTGAAAGATTAATTTTTTAATTTGCTGCACATTTCGGCCAGCTCTCTCAAAAATTGGTGAAGTTCACATGCAAACCTAAACTTAAGACTCATTTATGCGCAATAAAGGGTAAAATTTATTTTTCAAGACTTTGATGGTGTGGAACATTTGGAGGAATATATAATTAAAAAATTAAAAGCTCTGTTGGGAAAACCTGGTTTAAATACGTAACGATGACGGGATGGTGAAATCAACTGGGAAAATAAAAAAAGATATACATTGGAAAACCATTCAATACCAAAAAATTATGTTTAAAAATATTTTTTGTTAGAACTAATTATCTTAATACAGTGACAAAATAAACGTTTTTTTGGATATGGAATGTATTTTAAAACTTTCTCTGAATAGATATAAACGTAAAAAAGTAGCAACGTATGTACATAAATAATAATTTCTGTTTTTCACATTCGCTCCAATGTAAGTATGGCGATGTTGGTTCATTGCGTCAAGGTTGGCGCAAACTTATATTCTTTGAACATTGGAATTGTATAATAATTATTTTCACTCAACAACAGGAGCAAAACCAATAGGCAGGAAGAAAAAGAGGATGGAAATATAATACGTGAAAAAATTTTGAATAAAAAAATGCACATAATACAAAAAGTAAACGAAAATAAAGAAATTTTCAGAAGTACTGGATAAGATGTACTCCCAACAAATATTAAAAGACCAACAAAGCAATTGTATAATAGATGCTCAATCCTAATGATATTAGTAATATAACTAGAGATACCAACATTTGACGGACGTATTGAGATTGAGACACTAGATGATATTACGTTAGGAAACGTGAATTTTGTGGACACATACGACACCTTACTGCATTGATCCGAAGGAGATACTTAGAATAATCTAAAATCTACATAACCTTATAAAACAATCAGGAAAATCCCAATCACTAGAAATGCAATTGGAAATTTTAAAGGAGAAAGCTAAAACACTAATACCTCATCGCCAGAAAAAAGTATGATGAACGTAGTAGGATAGACAAAAAAGTGGTTATTTGAAACGATAGATGTTGAAGACAGACAGGAAGTGGAAGCACATTTGCAAATAATTAAAATTAACAAAAACTAGTGAGACAATGAAACAATTTTTCAAAACTACATAAAATCATTAATGGAACATGATAGAAATTTTATAAGAAAAAGCAACATTTTACTGAGAGATTTCCTGGTAAGAATGAAGATTCTGCAATGCAATATATTTTACAGCAAAATACTAGCAATAACGAAATTTACTGCTTCATTGTAGGCTTAAATAAACTACAAAACATAAAACTGTGCACTTTGGATGATTCGTAATAAGAATCCCAAGAGATATAATTAATTCCTATATTACATTTATACAGAATAACAACCTTTAGGTGATAAAGTGCCAAGAAAAATAATGTTCGAAAAATTGTTAGATTTGAGAATATTTCATTAGTATATAAATAAAACTGTTTAGAAATAGATACATAGTTCATAAGCGAATTTAGTAGTAGAAATCATCCCTGCAATTTTTATACATATTTTGTTAAGTACCAACATTCTTAGCACTTAATTGTGTACAACAACACTACAACATTGTTTAAAACTAGATGTATGCTTGCTTTAAGTCTGAGCGCCGGCAATCGCCAAACCGGTTTTGTCTATTTGAGTGACTTTGATAACGCAATCTAATCATCCTACTCAACAACACGTTGACTTTCGATGTCTTGCGTGAGTTCGACGAAGCTGCAGTGGAGGTACGTATCGAGTAAGTGGATAGGCAGGAAAAAAGGTTCGATGCTCTCTACACGCAACTAGCGGAATTTACCAACCACTATATCGAGGTAAAAATCAAGCTGATAAATATTCGGATTGGCCAGATTTTTTCTCAATGTTCAACACAGTTGTACATCAGGACGTAGATCTAACAAGAATTGAGAAATTCCAGCACCTTCGGTCAAGTCTACGTGATGCAGCGTTGGACACCATTCGTTCATTAGAGATAAGTGAACAAAATTATGAAAAGGCTATTGATTTGCTAAGAGAATGATTTGATAATAAACGCTTGAATTTCCAGGCTCATATCAGAGATATTTTTCAGCTCAAGAGGGTAGAGGGTGATAGGGTTGCCAAACTTCGAGAACTCAGCGATACCGTAAATGCTCACTTGCGAGCGTTGCAAACTATGGGATCCAAGGAACAGATTGCTGATTGCTTACTCATTCAACTAGTGTCTCAAAATTTGGACGTCAAATCTCGCGGGAAATGGGAGGAACAAACATCTGTAAGCGAAATACCTACATGGAATTCAATGGCCAGATTTTTTTAGCAACGCTGCCAGCAACTGGAAAATGTAGAGAATGTTCTTGGACTTCCGGAAAAACAGGTAGGCAAGAAATTGCCAAATCCCATCAGTCGTAAGGTGCTTTTAACGGCAGCTGTAGCTGGATGCATATTGTGCAGTTCTAATGAACACAAAATCGCAAGGTGCAAGCAGTTTCTGGGCCTTTCTTCCACAATGCGCTATAAAGAAGCAAAACGGTTAAACCTATGCTTGAATTGCCTTCGAGTTGGGCATTCACTTAAAGACTGCAAGTCCGGACACTGTAGACATCGCACGTCGAAGCATCACAGTCTGCTTCATCAAGACACAAATTCCTTTCCGACAGCTTCACAACCAGTGGCTTCTGATAAGCCGCCGCAGCTATCACAACCAACCACGTCTAATTCGTTCAACCCGTACTCGTTTTCTTCTTCATCTTTCGGTCCTTCAGCTTCTGCACTCGTCGCATCTGAAGTTCAGGCTAGCATTGCTGAAAAAGATTTCGTTCTCTTAGCAACCGCCATAATTTATGTAAAAAATCGATCTGGCTCCCTCATTCCTTGCAGGGCTCTGCTAGATTCTGCGTCACAATTACACTATATAACCAATCGACTCGCTAATCAACTACAATTAAAGAAGGTCAAATCTTCACAGTTCATTTCTGGTATTGGCCAAAATGATTTCGTTGCCAATCATATCGTTAATTTCGATCTGCATTCGCGTATTAACGATTACATTGCCAAATTGTCTGCGGTCATCACCCCCACCATCACCGATGTTCAACCATCTCGTTCTTTAAAGGGTATTAATTGGAATATACCACAAAACATACGCTTAGCAGACCCACACTTTTTCGAACCGCAGCGCGTTGATATGCTCATTGGAGCTAGTTTATTCTTTGACCTGCTGTGACCTCATGTTTATCCCGTTGGAGCCGAAACGATACACCATGGATTTTATGTGGATGACATGATTACCGGTGCAGGCTCATTGGGCGAAGCAAAGGTGATATTAAATGAGACTAAAAAGTGTTTATCTCTCGGAAACTTTCACTTGAGGAAATGGTGTTCGAATGATGATCGAGTCTTGATGGATATTGAGGATAATGACAAACAGGACTTCTTAACCTTCGACGACGGTACAAGCATAACAAAGACACTTGGATTGGTTTGGGACCCAAAGTTGGACGTATTCATATTTTCCTTTTCACCCTTCGGAAAACCGGCTAAGGTAACTAAACGCACAATCCTTTCGGCTATAGCCAGGCTTTACGACCCCCTTGGTTTGATCGGACCTGTGGTGGCCAAAGCCAAAATATTCTTGCAGCATTTGTGGAAAGAGAAGCTACATTGGGACGAAAGCCCACCTCAAGCAATTCATACAGAATGGCTAGAAATATGCAATCAATACAAACTAATTACTCGTTTTAGTTTTGACCGATACTTGCTGATGCCACAAGCTGAAGTAAAACTACATGGATTTTGTGATGCAAGTTAGGCTGCTTATGGGGCCTGCATATACATACGTGCTGAAAGAGGCGAACACATCCGAACCAATCTTCTCTGCTCCAAATCTCGCGTAGCTCCACTAAAACCTCTAACGATACCGAGGCTTGAGCTATGTGGTGCATTACTGTTAGCTGAATTAATCGCAAAGGTAATCAATTAACGCATTTCAAAGCAAAGGAAGTATATTGCTGGTATGATTCCACAACAGTGCTATCGTGGAATCGTAATTTCAACGTGTTTGTCGCAAATCGCATTAACAACATTCAAACTCTCACAGCAGGTATGGTTTGGAGCCGTGTTCCAACAGATTCCAACTCAGCGGACGTTCTTTCGAGGAGCTAGCCCCAAGGAACTATTAACCATGGATTTATGGAAATACGGTCCCCCTTATCTGGGTGTCGATAAATCTAACTGGCCTAAATCTCCTCTCCTACCAACAAAGGACTTGCCCGAGGGTCGAAAGCGTGCATTTGTGTTTATTTCTACTATAGACATGTCTTTAAGTTACAAATTTGTTAACTCATTTGAACAATTACAGAGAGTATATGCATATATTTATCGGTTTTCCAGAAGAGCTGGAATGAGATTTTCTGGACCACTCAAAGTAAGGGAATTACAGGAAGGAACCTTTATACTTATACGAATGATTCAAAAGGCGCATCTTCGAGATGAATACATAGCACTCGAATCCAAAGAGGCGATAAAGTCTTCATCTGAAATTCGTTCGCTCGTTCCCTTTCTCGACGAGTGCGGTTTACTTCGAGTTGGTGGAAGACTTCAGTATTCAAATTTGGATTTTCCATCGAAACACCCAATTATTTGGCCAAAACGTCACCCGGTGACTGACGCAATCAACAGCAGTTTTCATTCGAAACTTTTACACGCTGGACCTCAATCGCTATTAGCATCTATTCGTCTACAGTATTGGCCTATTGGCGAGCGTAAAACCGTAAGTCGAATTATTAACAAATGCGTTCATTGTTTTCATGTTAAGCCTAAGCTTATGGAACATTTAATGGGAAATTTACCATTGGAAAGGGTTAAATGCAATCGAGCATTCCTAACTACCGGAGTGGACTTTTATGGGCCATTTTTCTACAAATAGGACGTACGCAATAGAGCTCCAATTAAATGCTACATTTGCATCTTTATTTGCTTCGCCAACAAGGCCGTTCATTTGCAGCTGGTAAAGGATTTGGCAACGCCTTCATTCCTCGCAGCCCTTAAAAGATTTATTTGTACGCGTGGCAGACCGCAAACTATATGGTCGGACAATGCCACCAATTTTGTTTGAGCCAAAAATGAGCTATCGGAACTGAAAAAACTATTTTTGAGCCAAGAGTATTTGAAAATGATTCAAGAGCTGTGTGCGAGCGATCAAATTGAATGGAAGTTGATACCCCCTCGTTCTCCCCACTTTGGCGGTTTATGGGAGGCTGCAGTCAAAATGGCCAAATATCATTTTTATAGAGTTGTGGGTCTTTCTAAATTAAGCTTAGATGAGCTTCGCACACTTGTGTGCCAAATATCCGCGATTATATGTAAATTCACGACCTTTATGTCCCATTACAGAGAGTCCTGACGATCTCGAAGTGCTTACCCCAGCGCACTTTCTCATTGGCGCACCCTTCACATCCGTGGTTGAACCTGACATCACTCCTATCAATATTAATCATCTTAGCAGATGGCAGCGAGTGTGCTACCTGCAACAACAATTCTGGAATAAATGGCAAGCAGAATATCTAACTCTTCTGCAACAACGCCATAAATGGCACTCATCTTCGTCGAATCTCAAGCTCGGGGACGTGGTTTTGATAAGGGACGAGAACAATCCCCCGCTAAAGTGGCCTTTAGCTAGAGTCATAGAAACCATTTCCGGAAAGGACCAGGTGGTGCGAGTCGCTGTTCTAAAAACACCAAATGGCGTATACAAGCGAGCTGTTTCAAAGCTGTGTCTCCTACCAATTTTTTATTTTTTTTTTTTCAAAATTATTTTATTTATTGGATCTGCTTTTTCTTAAAGCCTAACAATAAGTTATAAAATCTTAAATCTAATTAAAAACTAGACAGGCTCGAGCAAGTGATTGAGCTGTTTTGGTGATACGTTGCTCCTTAGTACGCTGGCATATCTCTTCTTTTAAGTCGTGTTTGATCGCAGGAATGTACCAAAGCATTAGCCAGAGGGTTTGGGTGATCTCGGAGTTTAGATATATATATATATATTTAATTCTGCTGTCTTCTACTTCTTTCTTTACCATAGGGATACCAAGGTCTTTATGGATATTTTCGTTACGCATGTACCATGGTGAACACGTGATTGTTCTAAGCATTTTTGATTGAAACCTTTGTAATATATCAATATTGGTTGCACAGGTCGTACCCCACAGTTGAATGCCATACATCCAAATCGGCTTTATGACCGCATTATACAAAAGCACTTTGTTGTCTAGGCTAAGTTTTGAGTTTGTATTTAAAAGCCAATTTAAATTTGGAGCTCTAATCTTCATACATGCTATTTTACTAGAGATATGTTTTCTCCACGTGAGCCTTCTATCTAGGTGAATACCAAGATATGTTACTTCGTTCGCTTGGGGTACTACTATATTGTTTATTTTTACTGCCGGCCACATCTTTGGTCTTAGCGAAAATGTAATATGCTTACACTTCTGTTCATTCACGTTTATACGCCAGTTCGCTAGCCACTCTTCGACAGAACTTAAATGCTTCGCTAATATTCGTGATGCTAAAATGTGGCATTTGTTACGGCTCACTATAGCTGTGTCATCCGCAAAAGTCTGAAGGTACCGCTGTTGAAAGATCTGCTGTATATATGATGTATAGTGTTGGGCCTAAAACACTGCCCTGGGGTACACCAGCCCTTATTTGTCGTTCATCAGATATGAAATCTCCCACTTTTACCATAAATCGTCTATTTTTTAAATAAGACTCCAATGTTTTATACAGTTCTAAAGGTAGAATTTTTTTAATCTTATATAAAAGACCTTCGTGCCACACCTTATCAAACGCCTGAACTACATCTAAAAATATTGCTGAACAGTACTCCCTGTGCTCAAATGCTTTCCTTATCTCGTTAGTAATTCTATTTACTTGCTCTATTGTGCCATGTTTCGCACGAAAACCGAATTGATGCATGGGTATTGTATTATTTTCATGGAGGAAAGGAGTTATCTTTGATAGTAATACTTTTTCAAATACTTTTGAAAGACAGGGTAGAAGACTGATTGGTCTGTATGAAGACGGCTGTGTTAGGTCTTTCCCAAGTTTATCTATCAAGATAATCTGCGACTTTTTCCATGAAATTGGATAGTATCCGAAACTAAGAATTGCATTGAAGAGCAAAGAGAGCACCTCTACAGCAATAATTGGTAACTCAATTAGCATTTTTGGGGAAATATTATCATATCCCGGCGCCTTTTTTGGATTAAGTTCTTTGATGATACCAATAATTTCAGAAGGTGAGGTCTTAAGAGACTCGAGCGACTCTTTAGCTGTGTTGGGTAAGATTGACAGCTTAAAGTTATTCTTTGGCAAATTGGGTTGAAATACCTTTTCTAGGTGATTTGCAAAACAATTAGCCTTTTCCTCGTCACTTCGAGCTCAATTTCCACCCAAGTCTCGTATTGGCATGTTGGAGTCAGTTAGAGGCTTCATGGACTTTTGGGCTTTCCAAAGGGAATTTTGCTTGTTTGAATTTGGACACAGCTTCTTTATATACATTTCGGTGTTCAATTCTTCCTCACGTTTGAGCGCTTTTTTTAATTTACGTACCGCAGCTTTCAATTGAAGCTGAGTGGAAGGGGAGCGATTTATCTGCCATTCACGTCTTGCACGCGTTTTTTCATTTACAAGCATTTCTATTTCTCTATTAGAGATTTTTCTGAAGCCAATCGGATTACGAGTATATCTTTTGTTTGGTGTTGCTAAGACAGCTGCGCTGGTTATTATATCATTAACTTCTCTTATATTTTCGTCAATATCACTTTCTGTATTTATTTTGTACTCAATATTAATGTGGCTACTAACGTATTTTTTATATTTTAGCCAATTCGTTTTATAAGAAGTTAGACCCACTTTTGGATTAACGAATATGGGTTGTTCAAATAACTTTATTAGTACAGGAGAATGATCAGAAGATAGATCAGTACATGTATCAGCTGTTATGTGCGATTTATCTATATTTTTGATTACAGCAAAATCAATTAAATCTGGTATTTTCTTACGATCACTAGGCCAATATGTCGGCTTACCAGGAGATATTATTTCAAGGTTATTGTGCCTATTTATAACAGTTTGATACAGCTGTCGTCCTTTCGGATTAATAAGACGTGAGCCCCAGTACGTGTGTTTTGCGTTGTAATCTCCACCTGCTAGAAATCTTTGACCTAGTGTTCCAAAAAAGTCTTTAAATTCGATTTCTGTAATTTTAAAACGAGGTGGACAGTATATAGCCGTAAGGTTTAGGTCACGACCCCAATTTTTTAGTGATATTGTTGTAGCTTGTAATTGTGGTGTAGCATGAGATTCTAGAGCATACTGGTTTAAACGATTTCTAATCAACACTGCCGTACCACCATGTGCTTTTCCATCCGGATGATTTGTAACATATAGTCTAAATCCCGGTATATTGAAATTATTTTTATTTGTTAAATGAGTTTCTGATATAAGCATTACATCTATGTTTTTTTCAGACAGAAATCTAATAACCTCTAATTTATGTTGGTTAACACCGTTAGCATTCCATATACATATATTTAGTAAGCTCATTTTTTACTTAATAAATTTTGCAGCATTTGATTTTGTGATTTTATTAAATCTTGGATCATGTTTTGCATAGTAGACATAAATTGTGTCATACACTGTGTAAGATTTATAATCATAGTTTCAATACCTCCATTTGGAGGATTTTGCGGCAGTTGCATTTGCACAGTGTTGCCTTTCACCACATTAGCATAGCTTAATTTCATATTATTATTGATAGAAGTAATAGGATTTGAACTTTTCTCTGAGGTTATTATAATATCATTACTGGGTGTTTGTAACATTTGGTTACGACGTGCTTGAATGCCCTGTGACAACTTCGATTTCATATCTTTATATACAGGGCAACCCCTGTAGTTAGCAGTGTGATTTCCTCCACAATTGCTGCATTTTTTATTTAATTCTTCTTTCTTAAGGGTGCATTTAGAAGTGGGATGTAAATCACCACATACCACACAAACACTGCGTAGAGTGCAGTATGATTTAGTATGCCCATATTCTTGGCAGTTAGTACATTGTACCGGACCGTTTTTTTATGTGGCACAGTTACTCTACGATGCAGCAAATATTTCAAATTATATATTGGATGTGTTTCATTTTTTTTAAGTTGTTTTGAGTTCGGCAACAACTCAATTTTAAACATTGGTTGAGGTACTTTGTTTCTATTAAATATATTTACAACTGTTTTAATTCCAAAACCGCATTCTTCCAATGCTTCTTTGACTTCACTAGAGTCTACGGCGGACTCTATACCCTTGATTACAACAACTAGGCCCTTAGAGTTCTTCAGTTGATACGAATAATTATTTTTGTTTTTATTTGACAAAAATTTAACTATTTCCATAAAACTTTTTTCAGTGTACGACTGAATTTTTGTTTCGTCTATATTGCCTTTTTTCAAAGGCACTATATGAAAATTGTTAGTGCCAACAATTTCACTTAATTTCGCAACAAGAGTATTACTGCTACGTTCGCGCAAATATATTGGAGGTGGTTTGGCATTAACGACTGTGGTGGTACCCTTCGCATCGTCGTCTGAACCATTGCTTAGTATGGCAAATCTGTTGCCATTTAAAACTTCCGTTTTAGTTTTATTTGGTGTGCCGCTTTGAATTTTTTTTGGATTGACCGCTGCCTTTGAAGGACATAATTTCCTTTTTATATTGACGTAGCGGTCAATGCCTGTTTGTACAGACGGGCCTTTTTTTATTACGTTCTCACCTTGCTTTGTAATTTTCTTCGCTGCCTGTGCGCTTGCTGGTAGACTGGTTGCTGTCAGTGCATTTTTTGTTGCCCCATTGTTGTTTTCTGCTGCTTCTGCTGACTGCGTTCTTTGCTGCGTTCCCTTTTCTGCTGATCGTCGCGATGACTATCATCGCCGTTACCCTTTTTATTGCCAGTAGTTGTTATTGTTGTTGGGTCGACAAAGCTGAAGTAGGCATTTAGGGAATGCCAACGGCCTTGCTGGTGAGGCTGCGAAGCACTCATTTTTGTTTTTATTATTATTTCTTTTGTTTTGTTTTTATCTATTTATTTCGTGCACTATTTGCTTATGTTTATAAATAATAATTTGTGAGCACTTATTTTTTGTTGATTGTTTGTTTTTATTTTATTATTATTAATTGGTTACTTTTTTCACAATTTGAATACACGGAGCGAGTTAGAAAACACGTCCGTACAATATTTAATTTAAGCGCAATCCACCAATTGATGATAATATCTTGAAAGCCTAAACCTTTCAACGGGCGGCGTATGTTTAGAAATGGATACATAGTTCATAAGCGAATTTAGTAGTAGAAATCATCCCTGCAATTTTTATACATATTTTGTTAAGTACCAACATTCTTAGCACTTAATTGTGTACAACAACACTACAACATTGTTTAAAACTAGATGTATGCTTGCTTTAAGTCTGAGCGCCGGCAATCGCCAAACCGGTTTTGTCTATTTGAGTGACTTTGATAACGCACTCTTATCATGCTTGCATAGGCAAGCATACATACGTACACTAATGTAAATGCAGAGAATTAGAACAAGTACCACTATCTCAGCTGATCTTTAATACCGTACTTGAGGTAAAAGAAAGGCTGTAGGTTAATCAACTTGTTAAGCTGTTAATTTCGGTTATTCGTATAAGGAAAGTCGCAATTGAATGTCACGGTAACCGCAAGCGCAAGAAATCAAACAATATTAAATAATATATAAAATAATTAAATTCATGGTTTTTCTTTCAAAACATTTAAACGGTCAATAAAAAAGCTTATTGTCCTCCAAACAAAAACGTTGACCTGAAAGCATTACATCCAATTAATAATTATTTAACTAGAAAATTGTTTTAAAACATTTTTTATAACAATAAAAAAGTTATTGAAATAAGAGACGGAGATTTATTACTTTTTTTAATATCATACTAAATACTATATGTAAAGAAATCATTTATTAACTTTTAACAGTTGCTTAATTAATATAAAAAAAATATTTAAACAAAGTATGTCAGACAATAGACAAATTAATAATATTTCTAATATAATTATTGAATAAAAGTTATTTTTGCACTATAATATAAAATAAATGATTAGAAACGAATTAGTTAAGTGTTAGTGCATATAAAAGTTAAAAATATAAGTGTAAAATTCATAATAAACCGGAGAAACACGCATTTTAAATAGTTGATTTTTGAACTTTAAATGCAAATATCGCAAAAACCATGAGTCAGCGGCAAGTATATATGTATATATATATATATATTCTTGATCTGAAGGAACTCATCTATCCGTACATACCCATTTTAACCCCGAAAACGAGGGATGCTATTCTAAGTCGCATACTATATTTTTATTTTATGTTTTGTTTTAATATTCTTTATTTTAAAAATATAATATTTACATTTTTTAGAACCATGTTCAATCGTCATTTTTTTTACTAGCCTCAGTTTGTACAATAGTTTCGAATAATTTCTGTTGAAGGACAGTGGTTAAAAAAATCATGCACTTAAACAAAGAGTTTAAAACGTACTGGTTATTCTGAGTACAAATCTCAAGTTAAAAAACAAAAATGATCCAAAATATTTTATTTTGCCTTTAGGAATAAATAGCCAATAAAAGGGAAGACAGATTTCTGTTTGACAATTTCATTCGAATTTTCGCACGGTTAAGAGGCTAAAAGAGATTGAAAAGATATTTTGTGACTATTGTAAATTAAAAAAAAAAAAGTTTTTAAGAGGCACCACACAGTTACCTGATTCACTTCATGCTGCACGCACTAAAGAACAATCAGCTTAGTAGAAAAATTGGAAGCGATACGTAGTCAAACGCCTTCCACTTGGCATAAATACTTCCTTCATGGACCGCAAATTATTGACAACGCTCTTTTAACTATTGGCCAACTATTAGAGAAAGCGCGAAAAGCTTGACTTACAGATTTTAAAAAATATCGGGGATATCATTTTTTGAAATGCGCCACCGACAAATCAAATCATGATATTCTGTATTCTCTTTTATTAACTTCAGATCTAATTATCTGAAGCATGGTTATCATAGAAGAGCTTTCCACATTTATTGGGACAGGCGGTTGATTTAACGGTTGTGATGGTGATGAGGTTGGTGAAAGCTAGACAGTTTGAATAAAGATGGCAGCAATATTGCTGAATATTAAGTCTTTTTTATTTTATATTTATAATTAGTAAATCATTATTTTTTATTGCAAGTGTATCCAAATTTTCTTAAAAACATATTGTTTTAATTAATTGTAATTATATTAAGAATAAAAAAATGAAAATCATTTAAATAAAGCTTATGTGAATTGATCCGTAAAAATAGACACCTGGCCCCACAGAGGTGTACAGGCAGCGAAGAAAATTACAACGCAAGGTGAGAACGTAATAAAAAAAGGCCCGTCTGTACAAACAGGCATTGACCGCTACGTCAATATAAAAAGGAAATTAAGTCCTTCAAAGGCAGCGGTCAATCCAAAAAAAATTCAAAGCGGCACACCAAATAAAACTAAAACGGAAGTTTTAAATGGCAACAGATTTGCCATACTAAGCAATGGTTCAGACGACGATGTGAAGGGTACCACCACAGTCGTTAATGCCAAACCACCTCCAATATATTTGGCGAACGTAGCAGTAATACTCTTGTTGCGAAATTAAGTGAAATTGTTGGCACTAACAATTTTCATATAGTGCCTTTGAAAAAAGGCAATATAGACGAAACAAAAATTCAGTCGTACACTGAAAAAAGTTTTATGGAAATAGTTAAATTTTTGTCAAATAAAAACAAAAATTATTATTCGTATCAACTGAAGAACTCTAAGGGCCTAGTTGTTGTAATCAAGGGTATAGAGTCCGCTGTAGACTCTAGTGAAGTCAAAGAAGCATTGGAAGAATGCGGTTTTGGAATTAAAACAGTTGTAAATATATTTAATAGAAACAAAGTACCTCAACCAATGTTTAAAATTGAGTTGTTGCCGAACTCAAAACAACTTAAAAAAATGAAACACATCCAATATATAATTTGAAATATTTGCTGCATCGTAGAGTAACTGTGCCACATAAAAAAACGGTCCGGTACAATGTACTAACTGCCAAGAATATGGGCATACTAAATCATACTGCACTCTACGCAGTGTTTGTGTGGTATGTGGTGATTTATATCCCACTTCTAAATGCACCCTTAAGAAAGAAGAATTAAATAAAAAATGCAGCAATTGTGGAGGAAATCACACTGCTAACTACAGGGGTTGTCCTGTATATAAAGATTTGAAATCGAAGTTGTCACAGGGCATTCAAGCACGTCGTAACCAAATGTTACAAACACCCCGTAATGATATTATAATAACCTCAGAGAAAAGTTCAAAACCTATTACTTCTATCAATAATAATATGCAAGGAAGCTATGCTAATGTGGTGAAAGGCAACACTGTGCAAATGCAACTGCCGCAAAATCCTCCAAATGGAGGTATTGAAACTATGATTATAAATCTTACACAGTGTATGACACAATTTATGTCTAGCATGCAAAACATGATCCAGGATTTAATAAAATCACAAAATCAAATGCTGCAAAACTTATTAATTAAAAAATGAGCTTACTAAATATATGTATATGGAATGCTAACGGTGTTAACCAACATAAATTAGAGATTATTAGATTTCTGTCTGAAAAAAACATAGATGTAATGCTTATATCAGAAACTCATTTAACAAATAAAAATAATTTCAATATACCGGGATTTAGACTATATGTTACAAATCATCCGGATGGAAAAGCACATGGTGGTACGGCAGTGTTGATTAGAAATCATTTAAGCCATTATGCTCTAGAATCTCATGCTACACCGCAGTTACAAGCTACAACAATATCACTAAAAAATTGGGGTTGTGACCTAAACCTTACGGCAATATACTGTCCACCTCGTTTTAAAATTACAGAAATCGAATTTAAAGACTTTTTTGGAACACTAGGTCAAAGATTTCTAGCAGGTGGAGATTACAACGCAAAACACACGTACTGGGGCTCACGTCTTATTAATCCGAAAGGACGACAGTTGTATCAAACTGTTATAAATAGGCACAATAACCTTGAAATAATATCTCCTGGTAAGCCGACATATTGGCCTAGTGATCGTAAGAAAATACCAGATTTAATTGATTTTGCTGTAATCAAAAATATAGATAAATCGCACATAACAGCTGATACATGTACTGATCTATCTTCTGATCATTCTCCTGTACTAATAAAGTTATTTGAACAACCCATATTCGTTAATCCAAAAGTGGGTCTAACTTCTTATAAAACGAATTGGCTAAAATATAACAAATACGTCAGTAGCCACATTAATATTGAGTACAAAATAAATACAGAAAGTGATATTGACGAAAGTATAAGAGAAGTTAATGATATAATAACCAGCGCAGCTGTCTTAGCAACACCAAACAAAAGATATACTCGTAATCCGCTTGGCTTCAGAAAAATCTCTAATAGAGAAATAGAAATGCTTGTAAATGAAAAAAGGCGTGCAAGACGTTAATGGCAGATAAATCGCTCCCCCTCCACTCAGCTTCAATTGAAAGCTGCGGTACGTAAATTAAAAAAAGCGCTCAAACGTGAGGAAGAATTGAACACCGAAATGTAAGTATATAAAGAAGCTGTGTCCAAATTCAAACAAGCAAAATTCCCTTTGGAAAGCCCAAAAGTCCATGAAGCCACCAACTGACTCCAACATGCCAATACGAGACTTGGGTGGAAATTGGGCTCGAAGTGACGAGGAAAAGGCTAATTGTTTTGCAAATCACCTAGAAAAGGTATTTCAACCCAATTTGCCAAAGAATAATTTTAAGCTGTCAATCTTACCCAACACAGCTAAAGAGTCGATCGAGTCTCTTAAGACCTCACCTTCTGAAATTATTTGTATCATCAAAGAACTTAATCCAAAAAAGGCGCCGGGATATGATAATATTTCCCCAAAAATGCTAATTGAGTTACCAATTATTGCTGTAGAGGTGCTCTTTTTGCTCTTCAATGCAATTCTTAGTTTCGGATACTATCCAATTTCATGGAAAAAGTCGCAGATTATCTTGATAGATAAACCTGGGAAAGACTTAACACAGCCGTCTTCATACAGACCAATCAGTCTTCTACCCTGTCTTTCAAAAGTATTTGAAAAAGTATTGGCTAAATGAGTAGCGACGTCGCATCACATCTGCATCAATTTATCACACCGAATCGACTATTCACCTCATCATGCGAGAGAACACCACCCATTAACACACATACACGCACATGCACCCAAACGCGATGACTTACTGCAATCTAATTAGAACAAAAGGAATTGAGAAAGCAGCTCGCGCACTTTTCGTTGATACGACGTCGACCAAGCAGCATCGCTTTTCGCAGCCTCGCAGTATCCCGGTTCCCTTCCGTTACCCGCTCTTATATATGTAAAGTTTTAATTTCTTATTAAAGTGATATTGTTAAACATTTTCATCATTATATACATATGTTATATATATATGTATATAAGATATATACATATATTTAAACATTTAAACCACTGTTTAAAACTAATTTTATAACAACTCTAAAGTGAGTTTTCAAATAAAAGGTTTATAACGATTTACGGAATTTGTGCATTTTGGGTTTTCTTTAAAGGAAAGTGTGAGTGGCCTAGAAGGTGAGTTTTTTATACATGGTCCTTCGAGCCATAAAGAAAGGCACTGTGGCTAAATAAAGTAAAAAAAAAAAAAAAAATTAAGGTTTCGAAAAAAAAAAATTGCAAAAAATCTTAACGTGTGTGAAAGTGCGGTAATAAAAACCGAAAAGGTAACAATAAGTGACAAAACTAAATAAAAAAAGCAAACAACAAAGCAAACATATGTGCCAAAAACCACTTTTGGATACAGCAAGACAGTGAAAATAAAATATAGTTCATACATATACACATGTACAAGTACTGTGGTACAAAAAGTGCATATATATGAAAAAACAAAAAAAAAAGATAAATATATAAATAAAGTGCTGTGCAAAAAACATACGTATACATATATAATTACAAAATAATTAAACAATAAAATATATATATAAAATATATAAATTTACAAACATAAATTGCTGCGTCTAGGCCACCACAAAATAAATATAATAAAAATTGAATATTAATAAGTTTTTGAAAAACCATAAATAAATAAAATTATATTATATATAAATTAATTATAAATAAACTAACATTTTAAGAATACGGTGCGAAAAAAAAAAAATAATAATAATAATAATAAATATAAATATTAAAAATTCATAAAAACCATAAATCGGGCGCGCTCTAACTATAAAAATACTAATAATTATAAAACAAATCGGGCGCGGTCTAAAAAAAAAAACAAAAAAAAAGCAAAATTATAACTTAAATCGGGCGCGATATAATAAAAAAAAAAAACAACATAACAACGAACGCATACCTACATGCATACATACTCTACAAAGGAGGAAACAGGAGCAAGAGGACACTAAACAAAGGAGGAAATTAGGAAAGGAACATTAAACACAGGAGGAAATAGGAGAACACTAAACGCAGGCGGAAACCGAAAGCGGATAATATTCCCAAAATTATATAAATACATACATATATGTACTATATTCTCCCCAAAACTCCCTTGAGGCGAGACAAAGTAAGTCGTTTCCATTTTTTATGCACATATGTAAATATGTATGATATCATACGGTTTTATCAAATATAAAACCTATGTATATAATCCGTTTGATCAATTTCTAAACGGAAACAAAATACAGTTGAGAAAATATATCATCCATATATTTTTATAAATACCAAAGGAAATCATATACTGCCTTCTAAGCATACCCTTGTGTATACAAACACACCCACTACAACAGAAAACAAACATATTATATTCAAGCATTTACTTGCAAATCTTCCCAGCAGTACCCCTTCTGTTTCTTCAAACAGTAAGCAGGATTGCATAAAATAGGTAAGCGAAAGGCATAAAAAGCAAAATTTCCAATGCGAGAATAAATACAAACATACATATTTACATATGCACTTACCCAAAGCATACTTAAAATACATAAATGCAACAAACATAAATTTGTACTTACAAACACATACAAACAAATTAATATTAATATTAATATATATTAACATTAATATATTGAAGCACATACTTGCTAATCCGCAAGTGCAGAGGCTAATGACCTGCACTTTGTTCATTTTCTTTTCTCGCTATATTATAATCGCGCAAACATAAGTACATATACATATACATATATGATATACATACTGTATACATACTGTATACATATATGTATTCGTTATTCTTTTAGCATACGCTACATACCCTGATTTAGGGGGTATATCCGAAACATAAAGTTGTAACAAAACTTAAATTAAAAAAAAAAAAAAAAAAATTAATAATAAAATCTTATTAACGACAAATATATTAGTACATACTTATATAGTACGTACTCTAAGCCCGTATAGGCAAATATTATTTAACAATATCTCCTTGTTCTTTGTATTACAAAAACAAGCGGGATTAAATACCAACCAATTTAGCACATCATATTCACGTCAATACGCACATAGCGGGCACATATATGTACAAAGGTTATTGACCTCGTATACCGTCTGTACGAGTACTTATATACAAGGACACACGGATAAATCCATAATATAAAATATATAAAAATAAATATAAAATCGCAACTATTTAAATACAATAGTGCGGTTAACAAAAACGATTAACGCGTATTTGAGTAAATTTACGGGAATAACAACTCTTAATTACTTAAAAGAGTTTTCGGTTTTCGGTATTTATCAGAAATATCTCATCAAATTTTAATTTTAAATTCTTATTTATTCTAAATGAACACAGATTCAAAAGAATCTAAATCAGGTCAGTTTCTTACCATTCCAAAAATGGCTGACGACGATAAACAAAGCACACCTGCAGAAGCTACACGCTCTAAGCACGGTACAAAGCAAAAGAGATCAAAAGATCATATAATATCGAAATTTATCACTGAAAGTGATAGCTTTATAAGATATTGCACACGTTTTCAGTCTTCCCCTATTACTGACATCACGGAATCAGTTTTAAATATAAAGTTAGAAAGTGTCTATCTATGGGCACGACTCCTGGCAGCGTACGATGCAGCTTGTGATACTGAAGTTTTCAATGGATGTTGTGACCAGTGGCCGTCCTTCCGGGACATGTTCACTGCTGTTTATATAAACCATCCTAAACTTTCACAAGCACAAAAGCTATACCATCTCAGGTATAAAACAAAAGAGGAAACAGGCAGTATCGTCAAGCAATTCGCTTTAAATGACGAAAATTTCAAACTGGCTTGGGAAGCACTTGTTGAAAGGTACGAAAATGAAAGGGTTATGATAGAAAACCCAATAAAAACTTTATTGCATTTGCCAAAAATCCAACAAGAAACTAGCCAGGAATTTCAAAACTTACACTCCACAGTGACTAATTGTCTATCAGTGTTAAAAACACAAAATGTATCCACAGAATCGTGGGACCCTATTATAGTAACCATTTGCGCAGAAACACTGCCTGATGCTGCGTTACTACGATGGGAACAATCACTAGTGGAGAGAAAGATAATGCCCACCTGGCAACAGATGAAAACATTCCTCACTGCTCAATACGAGATAGCTGAGCGAATAGACAAAAAAACTATAAAGCCAAAAAGTCATCACAATGACTCAAGTAAAAACTTGTTCAAACCCCAAGCCAGTAATAACATACAATATAATAGACACGTTAATAAAAGTCACACATTCGTGTCAAATCAAAGTAGTCAATGGCAATCATTGTGTGAACTCTGTAAGGGAGGTCATAAATTAAGATCTTGCGAGAGATTCAAAAAATTATCCGTTTCAGATAAAAACAATCTGGTCCGTCAACACAAACTTTGCATAAACTGTCTGTCGAATTCTCATATGACAAAAGACTGTGAAAGCAAATTCATAAATTAAGATCTTGCGAGAGATTCAAAAAATTATCCGTTTCAGATAAAAACAATCTGGTCCGTTAACACAAACTTTGCATAAACTGTCTGTCGAATTCTCATATGACAAAAGACTGTGAAAGCAAATTCAATTGTGTATACTGTCAACGAAGACATCACTCAATGTTTCATGTTACCAATTTTCAAAATGTGAAGAAAAATCCATTTCAAAAAACCACGAGGTTAGTCGCTACAACTACATCAAGTAATCCCGAAACCTCAAATTCCGAAAAAAGGGAAGAACAACCATGTTGCTCTAAAGCAGCAAAAATTCAAGCGCTTCATTCAGAAAATGAAAGCAAAATTCTTTTACCCACTGCGGTCATCACCGTTGAACATAAAGGTGATTTATTCAAACTAAGAGCGTTAATAGATCAAGGCTCTCAAAGATCCTTTATATCATCGAAGGCTCAAAATCGGCTCAAATTGCCAATAAAACATTCAAATTTCCAAATTTCGGGAATGGGCGGAAGAATTATCCAAAATTCGAACAAAATATGCCCAATTACCATAGTATCTCCAAATACGGATATTAGAATAGATGCACAAGCCATCGTTCTACTGCAACTTACAAATTTGCTTCCAAGCTATGAAGTAAATAAAATACACTGGGAAAAATGCTCACATCTCAAATTAGCAGATCCCAACTGTCATACCCCATCACAAATCGACATATTATTAGGCAGTGACTTAATACCTCAAATAATTCTAGAAGGTATAGAGAAAATCTCCAATAAATTGTTAGCCCAAAATACAATCTTTGGGTGGATTATAAGTGGCCAAGTCACGGAAAAAATAAATTTTTTCACAACACAAGTGGAAGATATCACAAACGAATACTTAAATAATGAACTTAAAAAAATTCTGGGAAGTGGAAGAAGTACCCCAGATTACCAAATTTTCAGAAGAAGACCAGGCATGCGAAGCCTATTACCAGTCCACAACAACAAGAAACGAACATGGTCGTTATGTTGTGCGACTGCCATTCAAATCCACCTTTCTAGAAACTATAGCTCTAGGCCACTCTAGAATCTCAGCAGTCCAGCAATTCCTAAGCATGGAAAAAAGCCTGACAAAAAAAAATGAGCTAAGATCAGCATATGATAATGTGATGGAGGAATATCTTGACCTCAATCATATGGAAGAAACTGTACCATATGAAAAAATATCCAAAGGTAGATATTTATCTTTTTACCTTCCACATCATGGGGTAATGAGACCAGAAAAAATCACAACAAAAGTACGAGTGGTGTTCAATGCCTCAAAGTGTACGAGCTCAGGCAAATCACTCAATGATGTATTATGCACAGGGCCAACATTACAACCCGATCTCATGTTGCTAATACCAAATTGGCGCATGTTTAAATACGTTTTTAACGGGGATGTTGAGAAAATGTATAGGCAAATTCTGGTGCATGAAGATGACCAGGATTTCCAACGCATAGTCTTCCGCAACTCAATTAATAGTCCAATAAGCGACTACAAACTTAAAACAGTTACCTTGGCATCAACTGCGCACCCTATTTAGCCATTAGGACGTTACATGAAGTTGCAAAAACTTGTGAAACAAATTTACCTTTAGCAACTTCTGTGTTGCAAACTCAAACATATGTGGATGACATTTTATCAGGTAGCCACAGTATACCAATAGCGTGCGAATCATTATCTCAAGTGATCAAAGCACTAAATTCAGCAGGGTTTCCCCTAAAGAAAATAACATCAAATCATCCCGAAATAATAAAAAACATAAAAGAGGAAGATTTATTAGATACAAATTTCCTTAAATTTGAAAAAGCTAGAACAACCAAAACTCTAGGTATTCAATGGAATGCGATAACAGATCAATTTCATATACAATTGAGTCAATATCTGCTATGTCCGCCATTACAAAACGACAAATTCTTTCCTCGGTGGCAAAACTTTTCGACCTCGCAGGATGGCTTTCGCCAATAATGATTCAAGCTAAAATCCTCATTCAAGAATTGTGGCAAGATGGCACTGAATGGGATGAACAGGTAAAACCTTTACGTTTGGCGAAATGGGTTCAATTTGCTAACAACTTACATACCATATCTGAAATTCGAATCCCTCGATGGGTAAATTTCACCCCTAACATTAACGCAGAATTACATGGTTTCTGTGATGCCTCTGAAAAGTCTTATTGTGCAACAGTCTACATACGCACTCAGTATGATAGCAAAATAACTTCACATCTTTTGGTAGCCAAAGCCAAAGTTGCACCTTTGAAGACACTAAGCCTGCCACGGCTTGAACTGAATGGTGCTCTTCTGTTAGCAAAATTAATTTCAACAGTTCAAACCCATCTGAAATTAAACGATCACAAAATGTATCTCTGGTCAGACTCAGAAATAGTCCTAGCATGGTTGGAAAAACCACCCTATACTTGGAAGACATATGTATCGAATCGCATATCACAAATCTTAGACTTAGTTGGCTCAGCAAAATGGCAACATGTTGCAAGTGCAGATAACCCAGCGGATCTGAGGACAAGAGGTTGCAAACCTCACCAGTACTACACTCTGGTGGAACGGTCCCACATGGCTAACAGAATCACAAGAATTCTGGCCAAAGCCTCCTGCTCGGAATATCATACCTCCGGAAAGTCGGAAAATAGAAAATTTTCACATCACTCCAGAAGAGGATGATATTCTCCAAAGATTTTCATCATTCCTCGAGCACTAAGGGTAGTCGCTTAAATGCACAAATTCATCCATAAACTTAAACAAAAGGTGAAAAGGATATCAAACGATCCCGGGACATACAACTAACATATTCCGACTTGGCAACATGCCAAGGCTGTCTAATCTTGACTCTGCTATTTCAGCAAAGAGAAATCAGTTGCTTGAAAAGCGACCTCTTGAAAAGGGAAGCTCACTTCAAAAGTTGAACCCATTCCTGGACGCTAAGGGATTACTACGGGCAAATGGAAGACTAGCCAACTCCAGCCTTAGTTACAATGAACGACATCCCATCATTATCCCAGAGAAATCCCGTTTTACCTACTTATTTCTAATATATCTCCACCAGCTTACACTGCATGGTGAGCATCGCTTGATGCAACAAATGGTCCGACAAGAGTTCTATATACCGCGACTAAAGCCACAAATTAAAAGAACCATTTTCATGTGTAAACAGTGTACTCTGTACAAGCACAAAATGCGTACGCAGATCATGGCAGCCCTACCACCTGAACGCTGCAACTATGCTTTACCCTTTACCATCACTGGGGTTGATTTTGCTGGACCTTTCCAGATAAAGGCCTCAATGCTAAGGTCTTCCTCATTTAGGAAAGGGTATGTGGCTGTCTTTGTATGTTTTACAACAAAGGCAGTACACCTCGAGCTATGTTCGGATCTGACTACTGCGGCTTTTCTTGCAGCATTTGCCCGCTTTGTCGGACGGCGCGGATTTCCTTTAAAAATTATGAGCGACAATGGAAAAAACTTTGTCGGAGCTCAAAGAGCCACGGAAAAGGAGTTTTTACAATTCATGAAAGAAGTATCCCCCGAAATTGTCAGAAAATATGCACCCCAAGGGATCGATTGGCAATTCATACCCCCATGTTCTCCACACATGGGCGGACTCTGGGAATCAGCCGTAAAAGAGCTTTAAGTCCCATTTAAAGAAAACGGCTGGTAACCATAAATTCAATTATGAGGAGCTTACTACATTACTCGCTCGTATCGAAGCCGTACTAAACTCCAGACCTATCTCACCACTCTCGCAAGATCCCTCCGACTTCACAGCTTTAACCCCAGGGCATTTTCTAAAAGGAGCACCCATTCTGGCCATACCTGAGCCAGGCGCGGAGTCGCTATCCATATTAAACAGATGGGAGCGAATTAAAATCCTCCATCATGATTTCAGCCGCCGATGGAAGGACCTTCACAAGAGATACCGGTGAAAAACTCAAGAAAAGGCACCAAAGCTTAGAGACTGTGTCCTTATACAAGATGATTGTCTCCCTCCTACGGAATGGCGACTCGGTCGCATAAAACAACTTCATTACGGTTCCGACGGTCATGTTCGAGTAATTGATCTACGCACTCAAACCGGAACGCTAACCAGACCGCTCGTCAAATTATGCTTTCTACCAACCGCCGAAGATAAAGAAACGTAAAACCGAAACCCCAATGTTAATAAATCAATAAATCGATAAAACATATAAACCGCTTACCAAATCGAAACCTCGAATAACATAAAATGACACAAAATTTAACATAAATGTCTGATAACCATAATACATTAATTCCACATATCGTGGCGAAATTTCACCGTTCGCAAATCATCATTTCTCTCATTCGTTGTCCACTATGCCGCCGCCCGCATCGGCTATCGCACTGCGGTACTGCCATTCAAACAGGCTCCACCGGCATGCTCGCCGATGCAACGCCAGCAGGTGGCACAGGCGCACGGGTATTGCCTGAATATTCAGGCATGTCTGGCAACTTCCCACGCAACTCAAACTCAAAGGTGCCCATCACAGAATCGTTGCCAAATCTGTGTGCGGGTTCATCATACGCTGTTGCACCGCGCTACCAGACGCGACTCCGGGCGACCACCGGCTCCTCGCACCAGCGGTAATGTCAGGCGTTCTCAAAGAACTCCTGTGACGGCTTACCGCCGGCGTGGACACGCTCAAGTAGAATCTCGTCCCTGGCGCCAAAACCGGACAACATCAACACGGCGCCATCCGCTTAGGCCGCAGTCCCGGCGGTCAACAGGCCTCAGCAGCGTTGTAGCTACGCTACAGCAGCTACAGCGGCTTCTAGGCTAAATACTCGCCTAGGGGGGCCGGGATGGCTAAATGAGTAGCGACGTCGCATCACATCTGCATCAATTTATCACACCGAATCGACTATTCACCTCATCATGCGAGAGAACACCACCCATTAACACACATACACGCACATGCACCCAAACACGATGACTTACTGCAATCTAATTAGAACAAAAGGAATTGAGAAAGCAGCTCGCGCACTTTTCGTTGATACGACGTCGACCAAGCAGCATCGCTTATCGCAGCCTCGCAGTATCCCGGTTCCCTTCCGTTACCCGCGCTTATATATTTAAAGTTTTAATTTCTTATTAAAGTGATATTGTTAAACATTTTCATCATTATATACATATGTTATATATCGGGTGATTTTAAGAGCTTGATAACTTTTTTAAAAAAAAAAAACGCATAAAATTTGCAAAATCTCATCGGTTCTTTATTTGAAACGTTAGATTGGTTCATGACATTTACTTTTTGAAGATAATTTCATTTAAATGTTGACCGCGGCTGCGTCTTAGGTGGTCCATTCGGAAAGTCCAATTTTGGGCAACTTTTTCGAGCATTTCGGCCGGAATAGCCCGAATTTCTTCAAAAATGTTGTCTTCCAAAGCTGGAATAGTTGCTGGCTTATTTCTGTAGACTTTAGACTTGACGTAGCCCCACAAAAAATAGTCTAAAGGCGTTAAATCGCATGATCTTGGTGGCCAACTTACGGGTCCATTTCTTGAGATGAATTGTTCTCCGAAGTTTTTCCTCAAAATGGCCATAGAATCGCGAGCTGTGTGGCATGTAGCGAGTTGAAACAGTTCTTCCATTTTTGGCAACAAAAAGTTTGTTAGCATCTTGGTTGACATGTGGTTTCAACAAGATGGCGCTACATGCCACACAGCTCGCGATTCTATGGCCATTTTGAGGGAAAACTTCGGAGAACAATTCATCTCAAGAAATGGACCCGTAAGTTGGCCACCAAGATCATGCGATTTAACGCCTTTAGACTATTTTTTGTGGGGCTACGTCAAGTCTAAAGTCTACAGAAATAAGCCAGCAACTATTCCAGCTTTGGAAGACAACATTTCCGAAGAAATTCGGGCTATTCCGCCGAAATGCTCGAAAAAGTTGCCCAAAATTGACTCTTCCGAATGGACCACCTAAGACGCAGCCAAGTGGTCAACATTTAAATGAAATTATCTTCAAAAAGTAAATGTCATGAACCAATCTAACGTTTCAAATAAAGAACCGATGAGATTTTGCAAAATTTTATGCGTTTTTTTTAAAAAGTTATCAAGCTCTTAAAAATATATACATATATTTAAACATTTAAACCACTGTTTAAAACTAATTTTATAACAACTCTAAAGTGAGTTTTCAAATAAAAGGTTTATAACGATTTGCGGAATTTGTGCATTTTGGGTTTTCTTTAAAGGAAAGTGTGAGTGGCCTAGAAGGTGAGTTTTTTATACAAGTATTACTATCAAAGATAACTCCTTTCCTCCATGAAAATAATACAATACCCATGCATCAATTCGGTTTTCGTGCGAAACATGGCACAATAGAGCAAGTAAATAGAATTACTAACGAGATAAGGAAAGCATTTGAGCACAGGAAGTACTGTTCAGCAATATTTTTAGATGTAGCTCAGGCGTTTGATAAGGTGTGGCACGAAGGTCTTTTATACAAGATTAAAAAAATTCTACCTTTAGAACTGTATAAAACATTGGAGTCTTATTTAAAAAATAGACGATTTGTGGTAAAAGTGGGAGATTTCATATCTGATGAACGACAGATAAGAGCTGGTGTACCCCAGGGCAGTGCTTTAGGTCCAACACTATACATCATATATACAGCAGATCTTCCAACAGCTAATAATGTATTAACTTCAACTTTTGCGGATGACACAGCTATAGTGAGCCGTAACAAATGCCACATTTTAGCATCACGAATATTAGCGAAGAATTTAAGTTCTGTCGAAGAGTGAGCGAACTGGCGTATAAACGTGAATGAACAGAAGTGTAAGCATATTACATTTTCGCTAAGACCAAAGATGTGCCCGGCAGGAAAAATAAAAAATATATTAGTACCCCAAGCGAACGAAGTAACATATCTTGGTATTCACCTAGATAGATGGCTCACGTGGAGAAAACATATCTCTAGTAAAATAACATGTATGAAGATTAGAGCTCCAAATTTAAATTGGCTTTTAAATACAAACTCAAAACTTAGCCTAGACTACAAAGTGCTTTTGTATAATGCGGTCATAAAGCCGATTTGGATGTATGGCATTCAACTGTGGGGTACGACCTGTGCAACCAATATTGATATATTACAAAGGTTTCAATCAAAAATGCTTAGAACAATCACGTGTTCACCTTGGTACATGCGTAACGAAAATATCCATAAAGACCTTGGTATCCCTATGGTAAAGAAAGAAGTAGAAGACAGCAGAAATAAATATATATATATATATATCTAAACTCCGAGATCACCCAAACCCTCTGGCTAATGCTTTGGTACATTCCTGCGATCAAACACGACTTAAAAGAAGAGATATGCCAGCGTACTAAGGAGCAACGTATCAACAAAACAGCTCAATCACTTGCTTGAGCCTGTCTAGCTTTTAATTAGATTTAAGGTTTTATAACTTATTGTTAGGCTTTAAGAAAAAGCAGATTCAATAAATAAAATAATTTTGAAAAAAAAAAAAAAAACCTGGCCCCACAGAGGTGTACAGCAAAGCGACATCACCGTGTTGAGCTATGAGCATAGGAAGATCGGCAACCCGTAATGCACGGGACCGTGTAGAAAGTCAGGGACAATTTTCTCTTCTGTGTCGAACTTCTCCAACCTGGAGAGAATTAGACTTTCAACATCATTGCTAAAGGTGCAAAGCAGGCTGATGGGGCGATGACTTCCGGGTCGTTTAGGGCTATACCCTATAGATGATCGTGGCAGCTTCCAGCAACTCTTAGGGTACCGATGGTGAGCGTGGTGGCGTCAAAGAGGGTTGGGATGTCGGGAGAATTTTAATCTGGTGTGATGTAAACCGAGGTGAGGACTACAATCTCAAGAGTTGAGGGGTCAGTGTTGGCAATTAAGTGGCGGATGGAAATCCTCACACAGATGACGACACCGCGCGCGCTTCTGCAGGTTGTGAAGTCGCACTGATGTAAGCGATATCGATCAACTTCTCTTCGAGGAGTTAGATGAGCTCGGTTTTCTTAGGAGTGAAGAGCCCCTTGGCGTTCCAATTCAAAAAGGTGGACAGAATAGATTCCCAAAAAAAAAATCCTGAATCTGTGGAACGAAGCTCGAGTGTATCGAGGTGTTCGACAGTTTTGGATTTCCGGCAACGTCGGCATATGTGAGAGGCGGTCTGGATGATCCTTGGAAATTTTCTTCAATTTTGTTTTTCTCTAGCATTTGTGTTCGCCAACATATTATTGAAATTAAAGGGAATGTTTTCCGCTTACTATTGTGTCCCTTTGTGAAAAATGGTTAATATTGAGTAGTCGAAAAAGTATTTTCGTCACTAGATGTCGTTGCTGTCGTATATATCCATAAAATGATGAAAATGTGAGATTTTAAGCTTAATTTAACCAAAAAAAATCAAATTCGGGGAAGTTGAAAAAAAGTTACAGCTATTCAAAAATTAGTGAAAATAATGAATAAATTCTATATAAAGCAATGGTTCGCTCGCTTCCATTCTGGAAATTTCGTTTTACACTGATGGTCGACTAAATTGATACATATTTGTTTATTTATTTATTATTATAAATATAAATAAAAATAAGTTGAAGTTTGATAAGAAATACGAAAATATTTTTTCGACTACCCAATATTATCAGTTCAGAACTTTCCCAAACAAAAGCAGTAGCAGGAATAACATTTTCCCTTATGGGTTCGTTTTATGGTATACGCTGCACAGTCGATAATTAACCAAGCCTGCAACGTGCGAATTTCCAAATAGTAAAAGAAATATTTTCTTGTTCTGACTGGAAGTATTCCGAGTATATGTATTCAAATAAGAAAACGAGGAGAGTGGTAAGAAATAAAGCAAGATCCTGATTAAACATTAAACTAGTGTTGTTCATAGCAAATGAGCACATATCTGCATTGTTCTCCTAACTCGTCTAAATACGAATTAGAGGACAATGCAAAAAACATACAATAGCGCCAACGTAACGACGGAGAACCCAACAAACAGAAAAACACAAGAAGAGGAATATCAACGTGGACGGACATAAAGGCGGCAATACAGCGGCATCAGCAGCTGTAGCGATAACAACAGCAGCAAAATCAAAGGTGTCAACGCGGGAGTAAAAACTCAGATCAGGTTACATTTAAATATATAATTAAATTTATTATACTTATAATTATGTTCATAAAACAACACACAATTATACACACCACACATATTCACCCAATTGTATCTATTAACACAGGTGCATATATTATATAATATTTACTCAAATACACAAATTTGAATTGTCAACGAAATCTAATAATTTTATTATATTTGGCACACCAGCAAACAGTACCGGTACCGAGTACCCCGACATTTTGGTCCTTCGAGTCGGATCGAGTGCCTGATAAAATAAACCCACCCAATTAATCATCATGCAAATCTAGATATTAATATAAATAGCCAAAATGATGATATTGAAAACTTAATCAAACCCACACAGGAAATAGATAATATTTTTGCAGATTATTCCCAACCTATTCAGAGTACTAACGTTATATCCTATATTCAAGATGAAATTCAAACGTATAAAAATGTTAATAAAGCTTACAGTGAAGATTTTGATGTTCTCCAGTGGTGGTCAATTAACAAAGACCGTTTTCCGATGCTCTAAAAAATTAGCTGCAAGATATTAGCAGCTCCGGCGAGCAGTGCAACATCTGAAAAAAAAATTAATCAGCGAAAAGCGCTCAAAACTTGCCACCACTGAAGACTTGGTAAACAAAATAACGTTTCTCCATTCCAATATTAATGAATTAAATATAGAATCATTTGTAGCATAAAATAATTAATATAATTACTTTGATTTAAAATATTATTTGTTGCTAAGCTCTTTGTTTTATAATAAATACGTTTTCACCGAAAAAATGTCACCAGTTTGACGATTCTCTCGACTGCCACGGTGTGAGAGGGGAATTCACTAAATTTCCATACATCTGCAGTGTCTCCCGACAGCCCTTTTATGAGTTCTTCGTTGGAAACTGAACAAAGAATTGGTGGAACAGTCAAGGTAATAGTGTTCCAGTTAATCATATCGTAATAATTATTAGCTTTGTAATTCAGCTTTGGCACTTTATTACATCTGACCCTTCCATTTACCGTGTCAGACTCTGCTTCTCTGGCTGCCAGAAGACGGTCAAGGGCCAACTTTCTGACTCCTATCCGTTCGTCAGTCATCATACTAAGGAGAATGTTTTCTGGAAGAGCAAAGAAAGCATTCTGTTGAATGGATGAATCGACAACCTTGCGCAGTTTAGCAGGTAAGTTTCTCGACCTTTGAATTGCAGCATAGAGATGGCGCGAGCCATCTTTGATTGAACTGTTGAATCTTATTGAGAACCACAAAGGTGAGTAAACTGTTAGTATCTAATTGACAAAAATCTTTATTTCCTTTGTTGGTTTGTCAGTAGAAATGTATAATCTCAGAATTCTATTTGCACAGGTGAGCCAGCGAGATTTGCACATGTTACCTGGATGCATCGACGCTAAATCTGAGGAACATTGACCGGAAATAACAGTTTCTGATATTTTATAGAGATAAGCTTGGTCTGTGCTAAGTTGGGTCGGATTAATAACCTCAGAAGGTAATTGGCAGGATGGAAAACTTTCAAATTTGACAACAGGCAACTTCTCACAATCAGGGAGCAGTTTACCTATGTCGCCAGAGAATGTATTTGGACTCTTTGAGACACCATCTATGTGTTCGAAAAGAGCACGAAATGGAAGTTCGTTGAAATGTAGAAGACAAACAACCCACTGTAATGGCCTACCTATTCTTTCTTCTAGTTTCCGAATGATTCCACCTTTCCAACCTGTGTTCGTGTTGGTGCCATCAGCACCGACAACTTCTAGATGTTCCACATCAACTGAATTGTCTTGTAAATGTTGCCATATAGCTTGCGTCTCATCCTCAGCTGACCCGGAAGGAGAGGTGACGTGGCCAAGGTAATGACAACCAGGTTTCGCTATAAGAGAAATATGTTCCTCTTTGACAGTGTCGCGGTAGTACTTTTCACCTTCGCTGACTTGTGTAAGTGTATTGTATTTGCGGCCGTCAAAATACAGCCCATATACAGAGTCAATACTTTCGGTGTTTTGGAGCTTAACTCCAACACTTTTTTTGCCCGACTAACCTTGCATTTGTCAGTGACAAAGCTAGCCTGATCCTCTGTTATCAAACGTGCTTTTTTTGGATCCAGAAAAGCAGATGAAACAATCAAGGCCGCTGCTCTATCACTTACTCCAAATCTTTGGGCAGGATGGAAGAGAAAATTCATCATCAGCATTGTTTTTGGAAGAATCCATGTGCGACGCACCTACATTGTTGTCGTCTGTATGAGATTCTGGCTGATCTGAATGGTCACGTGTTCTAGCTGATACTTTATGGTAAGTGTTGATGTTGAATGACGTTTTGAAAGCTTTTCTTTACGTTCATTTTTCTTTGTAATCTTTTTTGTTTCAGGTAGATCAACACTTTCAATGCGACCAATTCTTCTGGTTCTCTGGTCCATGAGAAATGGTTGTTCATTGATAGGAACTTTCCTTTCTTTGGGACAAGTGCAAGAAGAAAAATAAATGCATTTACAAGCAGCGATGTCAAATAATTTTCCGGCAGAAGAGACAAAGTCGTCTCTTTTAGAGCTCAAACCTATTGGGTTCCTTAAAAACATTTGTTTAAGAGTCAGAAATTTCTTATGGTATGTGGTGAGCATTTGTACAACTCTGGTGTGTGAAACTATCGGAATAGATGACTTTTTGAAAGTATTTTCAACCTTTTTTGCAACTATTTTTGTAACCTCTTTACTCCTAGGTTCATAGTTGTCGCCTCGGAGTCGCCCTATACGAAATCTTTCAAACTGATAACACAAAAGAACATCCTGGTAAGTGGTTAACTGGGACTCAGAGGGATTGTACGGATATATGCCAAACACAGGACATTTCTGTCTAAATTTAAATTTAGATACAGACATTTTGAGTTCTGTGTTCTCTTGAGAGAATATAAGTGATAGCACTCGGCGAAATCAACGACAAGAGTGAAGGAACTCGATGAAAAAATATTTGTGTGGAGACCTATCCTTTGGCGTAGGTGAATGAATGTGAGTGATAGCACTCGGCGAAATCAACGTCAAGAAGTGTGGCCGCAAGCCGATTTTCACCTTGTGCTGTGGCGCGCCGCCTTTTCCATTTCGGTAGCAAATGACGTGACAAATAACTTTTGTTTTATACATTTTGCCATGAGATGCGTATTTCAGGCGCTAGGTAGACAATTTCACGATTTTAGGCGAATTTTTGAAATTTCAAGGCCGGAGTTGGGGTTGAAGATGCAATCCGATCTCAAAACAAAAAGTTGCATTGGAATCAGGAAGTACTAAGGCAACTTTTCCGCCCTATTAGAAATCCCGAATCGAAAAAAGTCCAGAATCGACCCACCCTAGTCGAGAATATCAGCTTACGGAGGGAAGGGAAAAGAAGTTGCGAAAAAAATCAATTGCATTCCTCCGTAACTTAATGTACATCGCAGAATGGTTGCGGCAATACTGATATTGACAAATTAAGGAGGGGAAGTTTACTTCATATCGGAATTGTACAGTTGTGTGAACAAAAAGAGGTAAACATAATTTGCAGGTTTTAGAGTTTTGCATTAATATTGGTTTTTATTTACCTTTGCATGGTGTCTAATCACTGTTAGGAAAAAATTATATAAGTTATACCTGTATCTAAAACCAATTTTATTTAATAAGAAAACAGCACATTTTAAAACTTCAGAACACCTTAGGTTTGCTCCTATTTTGTTCACACCACTGTATATGATATAGAACAGTTAATGGTGGTGATGCCAATTGTAAAAATTCATTTTAGCTACAATTGGGAAAACTTTTCTCAAGTTGTGGGCTTTTGTACATACATATGCAAGGCAGTTTTATATATCTGCATATATAAGCAAGAAAAGATACTTGTGACCATAATATACATATATTGATTGAGAGTGGCTAAGCACACAAATAGGATATAAACGCTAATGGCAGAAACATAGAATTCCGCTTCTCCCTTCGCTACGAGCGGCAAGCGTTTTGTTCTCGTTTTCATTTGAACAATGTTGCCATTGCTCAATACGCTTATGTAGTTTTGTATACATCTAACTTTTCAATTATAATTTTTCATAATATAAAATATCAAAACTGAAATCAAACTATTAAAACTAGTTTATATATTTTTAATTAATAGCATTCGACTCTGAATTTGAGTTAGTTTAAGAAAATTTATATTTATATATAAATTTATATTTATATATAGAGATTGGCAACCCTGCATTGCGAGAGAGCAATCTGCTGCCTCGTTTCTACGAGGAAAACCCCAAATCGTTGGAAATTCTATGGTAAGCAGCCGGTAGAAGCGGTGTTGGCTAAACATTTACATTGCGCTCTCATAAGATTTATTTGGGCATATGTGTTTGAAGAAACAGTGGTTCATAACCTGAAATTATTATTGAATTTACTTTTTATAAGAAAGTTTAAAGAAATAACCTGGTTTGAAACGTTTTGCTTCAAAAATTATATCTATGTTTGAAAGCACATACACTTGTGAAGAATTTTTTTCAATAATATAATTAAACAAACATAAAATAAATAGGTTATCTGATTTAAATTTTTGTACAATAATGCGTGTAGCTACAGCTAATGCGGTTAAACCAAACATAGAATTTATTATGTCAAATTAAATCCTGTTATAAAGACATATTAAAAAAATTATTACTAAAATAAAATGTTTATTATACTTTTTGTTATTTGTCTTACATTTTATAAATTTATGGTAGTAACAAAGAAACTTAAAATTGTTAGGCAATTTTACAGTTATTACCCACAGTTCAACTTCCCATATATGCGCGCGCTCTCATTTGTAAACATGGTGTGGTAAAATACGTTGCTCTCATTTGTAAATGAGCTCTTGATTTTGAAAGTGGTATAAGTCAAAAATTTTGAAAATCTATTTTATCAGCTATTACTTATCAAATCTTAATAAAATAACATAATCTGAAGAGATTAGCAGCACGCCATGCAAATTAACTCTTTAAAATCTGTTTATTTTTTTAGTTGTTAACTGAAATACAGATATTGTTCGTTTTGATAGTGGTGTAAGTCAGTGTGTTCACAAGGTAATTTTGTCATGTCTTCAGATAATGGTTCAGGTATGATGAAGTAAAACTTTTAATGTAAAAACCTACTATTTAAAGTTAATTGTAGACATTTCACGGCGAATAAATATAAGTAATGCTCCCAAGAAATGGAAACGAATAAGAATGATATCGTCTTCCGATGAATTAGCTCATAGTTTAAAAGTGAATTCGGAACCCTTACAAATGGAAGAAAGCAAAATGAAATCAAGAAAGAGGACACGCAATCAACAGAATGATGCACAAAATATCGTACAGAGGAATATGAAACAAAAAACTCTAAGCCCGTGAATGCTAAACTTTTCGAAAATATAGATTGTCTTTGTTCCAAAAAGTGCTTAAATGGAATCGGATATGAAGACAGAAAAGCTAATTTTGATTATTTTTGGAATTTAGCAAGTTTCGAAAAACAGAATATGTTTCTGTATGGTTTGATTAGAAAACAATCAATAAAACAAAAACGCCCCAGAAATCACAAAGGATATATGACAAAATGGAGTCTTAAGTTTCATCTATATGTATGTATGAGTTCGGAAGTTTCTGTTTGCAAAACTTTTTTTTGGATACTTTCAAAATATCTAACGGAAGCCGTGCCTTAAATTCTGAAACACCTGGAATGGATGGTAGTGGCAAAATGGCTAGTTTATCTAGAAAAACAGATGAAGAAAAAATTAAAGTAGTACGAGATCATATTCTGAGTTTTCCAGCATGTGAGAGCCATTACACGCGGTCACATCACACTTCAGGTCGAAAGTATCTAAGTGCTGACCTAGATATTCGAAAAATGTATGGGCTATATCTGGAAAAATGTGATGAAAATAATACATCATGTGTAAAGCAGTGGACTTATAGAAAAATATTTGATACTGAGTTCAACCTAAATTTTCATACTCCTCGTAAAGACACGTGCCTGATTCGATAAAACTAAAAATTGAAGCATCCAGTAATGAAGACGAGAAGTTGCATCTTATGGAAATTCATGATTCACATCTTAAAAGTGCCGAACAGGCTAGAAAAAGTCTAACAGATCACATACAAAAAACAAAAGATAACCCGAGTGAAAATTACGGATTCACATTTGAGCTATAGAAAGCGCTTCCTTATCCAAAACTTTCTGTTTCGGTAGCTTACTATAAGCGCAACATGTATGTATACAATTTAGGGTTTCATAATTTCAACAATGGAAATGCTAAAATGTATGCATGGCATGAAACAATCGCCTCAAGAGGATCACAGGAAGTTGCGTTCTGCATCTTAAAGCACATTCGGGACATCACTCAAAAGCATATAATAGCTTACAGTGATGCCTGTTCAGGACAAAATCGAAACATTAACAGAGCTTTAATATGGTTAAAAATTGTTCAGTCATCTGATAATAATGTTGAACCAAATGATCATAAATTTATGGTATCCAGCCATCCTTTTTTGCCAGATGATCGCGATTTTGGTTTGATAGAAACTAAAATTAAAAAGTCGAATTATTTATACTCCTGAGCATTATTATAATTTAATAAAATCATGTAAAATGAGAAACCCATTTTCGGTAGTACAAATGGGTCAAAAAGATTTATTTCTACAAGACAACTAAAGGAATCAACGAATAATAGAAAGAAAAACATCAATGGAGAAGCTGTGCCTTGGTTAAAAATACAATGGATCAGATTTCTAAAAAATGCCCCATATAAGATGTTTTATAAAACTTCCGAATTCAAAGTATTAGACCTCTCACCTAAAAAAGGAAGACCTAGAATATACGGAAATATTGATTTACTTCCAATATACACAAGCATTAGACCAATAACAAAAGAAAAACGTAAAGATATGATGGATCTACTACCCTATATTCCACCAATTTTTCACAAACACTTTATTTCCCTAAATACTAATGAATAATTTACTTAGTCACAATGAAATGAGTTTGAATAAAATGTTAATTACTAATAAAATTGTTTCATTGGTGGTATAAGTCATTTATAAAGTCATGCAGTTAATTTTGAAAGTGGTACAAGTCATTTAAACCTTTCAAAACCACATTTTCTTTTAAAAATGGATATAAATTTCACATTCATAATAAATACTTGTTTGTTGGGACTATTTTACTGTCGAAAAATCATAATTCATAATGCAAGAATATTTTTTAATCCTTTAAAATGCAAAACTCTAAATATCTCGAAACAAAAAAAAAATGACTTATACCACTTTCAAAATCATGGGCACAAATATGGAGTGGTAAAATACGTTGCTCTCACTTCCCTCTTCATGCTTGCCCGCGATGATCCCCTCATCCAGCCCTCAAAATGTGCACTCGTGCCCGAACGGGCAAAATGCCACTAAATGTTAATATGCCCACCCCTGCATTACCCGATCAACTAACACTGTGTGTGTGCAAGCAAATGGCAGACCCTATAGGAAAAAAATTTAATAAACCCATTAGGAAATTTTTCGTTCATCGAAATTTTATCCTTTAAATATTGCGTGTTATAAAACATACAAATAAAACAAAAAATAAGTCGTTTGATAATTAACCCCATATATCCGAAAGGAACTAATTTCAAAAAAATTTTTTTGTAGGAATTCGTAAGAATATTGGAATTTCTGTAGAAATTCGTAAGAATATTGGAACTAGAATCCGCATCGCGGGACATGGGATATATTTTATAAACGCAACCTGGGCCTCATTCAGAGACATGTTTACGGCTTTATATGTAAGCAATCACAAGATCAGCAACGTGGAGAGACTGTTCCATTTAATTCAAAAAACCCGAAGATAAGCAAGAGCAATTGTATGGAGGAGGAGGGACCTGGTATCACAATACGAAAATAAACGAGTTCAGGTGAAGGCGCAATCGAAAATTTTATTCAACCTACCCCAAGTAACCCAAGAAAGTGGAAGCGCGATTAAACACCTTCAGAAGACCGTTAACAATTGCCTCACAAATCTGCACAATGTATACATAGACACAAGTAGCTGGGACCCCATTTTAAACTTCTTATGTGGATTCAAACTACCCAAAACCACAAGACATGGGTCGTTGTAAGTTATGTAGAGCACAACATTCCATTCGAAAATGAGCAAATTTTTACAAATGTATGTTGAGACCCGAATAACCACTATAAAAAATTATGGTTATTGTTTCAATTGCCTTGCATTATCACACAGTTTTAGAGATTGCAAGAGCAAATATTCTTGCAAACCATTCAAAAAGAAACACAACACTTTTCTGCATAGGGATACCTCAACCCATTCCCAATCCCCCCGCAAGGATCAAGAGCCTCAAACACCAGTAGTACCTCCCAAACCCATAATAACAATACAATTTCGGAAACCTACACAGTCCTCTTACAGTCCACTAAAAATAGAACCTAAGACCCACAAAATTTAATTGGGAACCAAATTTTATTAGATATTCATAGCTCGAGCACTAGTAGACTCCGGGTCAGAAGTCACCTTCATTTCAAAAAAACTTCATAAAAAATTGGACATACCCACGTTCGAGAAAAATGCACAAGTAACTGGATTAAACAACACCGTTTCGGCAACACACACAAATTTGTGAACTCACCTTTCGTTCTCCGACAAGAAGGGAGGAAAGGCCAGCAACAAATATTTGGAACTAGGTCATATGACCAAAATAGAATACGACCCTTCGGATAATACGAAAACATATTCCCTGCCACATCACTCAGTCATCAAATCTGATCGCCTCAATGATGTGCTACAAACTGGACCCATTTTTTATGCAGACCTCGTAATCGTTGTAGTAAAATGCCAAATGATTCGAATCGCATTCAACGCAGATATTAAAAAAATGTATCGCCAGATACTTGTTGAAAGCAAACACACTCCGTTTCAAAGAATTTTATTTTAAAAATCCCCTAACGGGCCAATAGAAGATTTCGAGTTACAAACTATTACGGTTGGTATTAACTGTGCCTCATATTTAGCTATCCGTACCCTCCTCAAATTAGCGGATGATGTGAGCCCACTCACTGGCAGCAGAGATATTTCGAAACGGAATGTACGTTGATGTACTTGCAGGAGCACATGACGTACCAAAAGCGATTATGGCACCAAATGAACTCACTTAATCTTTGAAGTCCGCAGGATGTGCTCTACGTAAATGGACCTCAAAGTCTTATCTGGAATCCCACAAGAACACCTATTAAATACCAACTCACACAGTTTACCGAATTCCAATAATACAAAAACACTAGGAATCATCCTAGTGGAATGCAAAAAAAGATGCATTCTTTTCTCTTATCAACCCTATTCAGGATAAACGTCGTTTACTCAAAGAGAAGTATTATCGACTGCAGCAGAATTGTTCTGGTTGGCTCAGCCCCGTTGTAATTACAGCTGAAGTAAAATAATAATGCAACAGATATGGCTGGATAAATCCAACTGAGATGAGTGTTTAAAATCCTTAACTCTCCATCGATGGAAAATCTTCATAAAGGATTACGATGGCCTATATCCTTTTAAAATTCCTCGATAGACCCACATATCGAAATCAGCGATCATCAATTTCAATAGATTCTCTGACGCATCTGAAAGAGTGTACACAAAAGTTTGGACAACTTTTTTGATATCGTGTGGCTCGTGTGGCCCTAATAAAAAGTCTATCG
Source organism: Bactrocera tryoni (assembly GCF_016617805.1). Classification (NCBI taxonomy): domain Eukaryota; kingdom Metazoa; phylum Arthropoda; class Insecta; order Diptera; family Tephritidae; genus Bactrocera; species Bactrocera tryoni. Next base: position 22,883,266 of record NW_024395977.1, read on the forward strand.
TTCCCAAGGCAAGAACTTTGCGAAGATGTTCTTCTGGCAAATCTAGTGGATGCGACCCTACCCAAACTAAGTATTACCCAATACCGCACTCACCTTTGGACGGATTCCCATGCACATGGAAAACCTTTTCATCCCCTCGATTTGCCACAATCACAAAAAGATTGGAACCGAAATCTGGACTCACGTCGAAAGTCAAGACAATCCGGCTGATCTATCTACTCGCGGAAGCACTCCTCTGGAAATGGTTAATAATGACCTCTGGTGACATGGACCCCAATGGCTAACAATCGGCCAGTTACCAAAAAATCAATCGATACAACACTGGAACTCAGGCCAATCAAGATTTTTGTGAACACAACACAAGAGGACATGCTGAATAGATTCTCATTGTGGCATATTTGTTTAGATTCTGCTCGAATGCGTCATCCATAAATGACATTCATATCCAACGTTAGAAATAACCCCAGAGAGTTCAACGCCACCCACACGAAGCTAATTATTTTATCCCAAAAGAAACATTTCCAGGCAAGAAGCCTTTAACCCAAAAAAGTACAATTTTGACCCTAAACTCTTTAATCGATCCCAAAGGAATAATGCGAGTTAATAATCGGTTGAGCAATTCAGCCGCATTATCATACAACGAGCTTTATCCGATTTTACTACCCTATAGCCGTGGATTAGCCAAACTACTCGCCCAATTTTCCCAATTAATATACCCTTCATGGCGGCAATCAGCTAGTCTTACGACTCATGCGTACGGAATTTTAGATACCGAAGCTTAAAGCCCTCATCAAGTCTACCATTTAGCAGTGCAAAACTTGCGCTTTGCACAAAAAGCTCATCACTACTCATATCATGGCAACACTACTTGCGGCACTTTAATCTTCCAGGAGCTCCACACTTGGGTGGACCTTGGGAAGCAGGAGTGAAAAGCTTAAAAAAGTTGTCTCAGAACCAGAAATTCGCTTTCGAATAATTAGCTACCCTCCTAACCCAAACCGAAAGTTACTTGTATTCTCACCCTTTAAACCCATTAGGTGAAGACCCAACGAATTTAGAACCTAAAACTACAGGCCATTTCTTAATAGGTACCTCTTTACTAACCCCAGTAGAACTTAACTTAGAAGATGCACATCTTAGCATCGTACAAATATGGCATATGGAAATAACTCCACAAAAGATATACGTGGAAATACCATCAACGCAATATAGAGGGTTTTTGTCTTCAATATTTCTTTATTTATTGGATCTGCTTAGTAAAGCCTAACAATAATTATTCAAATCTTAAATCTATTTAACACTAAAGAAGCTCAAGAATGTGGTTAGGCTTTTTTGGTAAAACGTTGCTCTCTAGAAGGCTGGTGGATCACTTCTTTTTAAACATGTTTGATTGCAAGAATTTGCCAAGGCATTAGCCAATGGGTTTGGATGTTCGCGAAGTTTAGAAATATATCTTATTCTGCTGTCCTCTATCTCCTTCTTTACCATAGAAATATGAAGATCTTTATGAATGTTTTCATTACGCATGTACCATGGTACAGCCGTGATTGTTCTAAGCATTTTAGATTGGAACCTTTGTATTATATCAATGTTGGTTGCACAGGTCGTACCCCACAGTTGAATGCCATACATCCTAATCGGTTTTATGATTGCATTGTACAACAGGACTTTGTTGTCTAGGCTAAGTTTGGATTTTTTCTTAAAAAGCCAATTTAAATTTACTGTTCTTAACTTCATGCAAGTTATTTTACTGTCTATAAGTTTTCGCCACGTAAGCCTTCGACCCAGGTGAATCCCAAGATAAGTTACTTCTTGGGGTACTAGAACATTGTTTATTTTAACTGTCCGACACGTTAAATGTCGTAAAGAATGTAACATGTTTGCATTTTTGCTCATTAATATTTATACGACAGTTGGATAGCCATTCTTCGACAAACGTTTAGTGCCGCTCTAATACTCCTGATGGGACATTTGTTACGACTTACTAGAGCTGTGTCATCCGCGAAAATGGATGTCAATACGATAGTAGTTGTTGAAATGTCGGCTGTATATATATTGTACAGAGTTGGGCCAAGTACGCTAGCCTGAGGTACACCAGCTGTTATCACTCGTTCTTCTGATATGAAGTCTGCTACTTTAACTGTAAATTTCCTGTTTCTTAAATATGAATTTATACAATTCGTAAGGTAAAACGTTTTTGATTTTCCATACAAGGCCTTCATGCCAGATCTTACCGAACGCCTGAGCTACATCTAGGAAAATAGCTGAACAGTACTCTCTGTGCTCAAGAGTTTTCCTGATTTCGTTCGTAATTCTATTTACTTGCTCTACAGGGCCACGTTTGGCACGAAAACCGAATTGGTGCGTTGGTATTACATTATTTTCGAGGTGGAAAGGAGTCGTCCTTGATAGTAACACTTTTTCAAATATTTTAGAAATACAGGTTAAAAGATATTTTGGTCTGTAGGAAGATAGCTGTGTTAGGTCTTTACCAGGTTTATCTATCATGAGGATCTGCGCCTTTTTCCACGAAATTGGATAGTATCCGAAACCAAGAATTGCATTAAAAAGGAAAAAGATCAATTCTCTCGAAATATTCATCACCATTTTTGGAGTAATATTATCGTGTCTTGATGCGTTTTTTTCGGATTTAGCTCTTTTATGATTTTAGTAACTTCAGAAGTAGAAGTCCTAAAAGACACAAGCGACTCATTAGCGGTATTGGGCAAGGTTGGCAACTTAAAGTTGTTCTTTTGGCATTTGGTTGGAAATCCCTTTTCTAGGTGAAGCATTTTGCCTTATCCTAATCACAACGTGCCCAATTACCATTCAATCGTCTTAGAGGCATGTTGGAATTTACTGGTGGCTTGAAAGACTTTGGGCTTTCCAAAAAGAATTTTGCTTGCTTGATTTTGGACACAGTTTCTTTATATAATTTTCAGTGCTGTGTTCTTCCTCGCAATTAAGCGCTTTTTTATACTTTCGTACAGCAGATTTCAGTTGAAGCAGAGTTGAAGGGGAGCAATTAATTGCAATTCACGTCTAGCTAGCTTTTCCTCATTTACAAGTTTCTCTATTTCATTATTGGTGATCTTTCTAAAACCAGCTGGTTTATTGTTTCTTTTTGGTGTTGCCAATACAGTTGCATTAGTTATTACCTCATTCAATTCTCTTATACTTTCATAAATGTCCCTTCCTGTATTTATTTTTCAATCAATATTGATGTGGGTGCTGATATACTTTCTATACTTCAACCAGTTAGTTTTATGTGATGTTAGAGAAACTTTTGACTCAAATACCATGGGCTGTTTATGCGACATCTGGTCGTGAGGTATTTTGCTACGCCGCGCATATCATCCTCGCAGCACCAACATACTAAAGGTCACACAACCCAATACAACACAGCATGTCATCCACACAACCACAGCTACACATCATACCAACCACACTACACTTACCACTCACAACCGATACAAAAGGATTGCTCACATCGGAATGAGCGCCTTTTTTCGTTTTTACCCGGGACCGCTCAGGTTTTTCGCCATCGAGACGTTCGTCGACACACGCCCTACAAAGTTTAAAAATTACTAAGTCAAACCAAAGTGCTAGTGAAATTTTGTATAAAGCATTCTTTTGAACATTTGTTGTGAATACCGAATAATCATTAAAAGGAAAAAAAGAGAAAATAATTACAAAAAAATACAAAAACATTCATTTGAAAGTGAAATACTTCCTTTCTTTATTTCAAAGAAAATTTGCTAATTAAAAAATTCCAGGTGCAAGTGCAAGTGCAACAAGTGAGTATATCACCGACATCCGGGTGAACAAAAGGTTTGCAATTAAACATGGGCTGTTCGTATAACTTTATTAGTACGGAAGAATGATCAGATGATAAGTCTGTACATGTATCAGCTGCCATAAGCGATCTATCTATATTTTTGACTACAGCAAAATCTATTAAGTCTGGTAATTTTTTTCTATCACTGGGCCAGTATGTCGGCTTACCAGGAAATATTATATCCAGCTTATTATGCATATTCATAATAACGTAGTACAGCTGTCGCCCATTCGGATTAATAAGACGTGGCCCCAGTACGTATGTTTTGCGTTGTAATCTCCACCTGCTAGAAATCTTTGACCTAGTGTTCCAAAAAAGTCTTTAAATTCGCTATCTGTAATTTTAAAACGAGGAGGATAGTATATAGCCGTGAGGTTTAAGTCACAACCTCGATTTTTGAGTGATATTGTTGTAGCTTGTAACTGTGGTGTACCATGAGATTCTAGAGCATAGTGGTTTAAACGATTTCTAATCAACACTGTATTGCCACCATGCGCTTATCCATCCGGATGATTTGTAACATAGAGTCTAAATCGCTGATATAAGCATTACGTCTATATTTTTTGAGACAGAAATCTAATCATCTCTAATATATGTATGTTGGTCATGTTTTGCATGGTAAATGCATGTGTATGCATGTGATACACTGTGTAAGATTTATAATCAATTAATACCTCCATTTGGAGGATTTTGCGGCAGTTGCATTTGCACAGTGTTGCCTTTCACTACATTTGCATAGCTTCCTTGCATATTATTATTGCTAGAAGTAATAGGAACTTTTATCTGAGGTTGCTATAATTTCATTACGGGGTGTTTGTAGGTTACGACGTGCTTGAATGTCCTGTGACAACTTCGATTTCAAATCTTTATATACAAGACAACCCCTGTCGTTAGCAGTGTGATGGGATGTAAATCACCACATACCACACAAACACTGCGTAGAGTGCAATATGATTTAGTATGCCCACATTCTTGGAAATTAGTACATTGTACCGGACCGTTTCTTTTATGTGGTTCTTCAACAGTTACTCTACGATGCAGTAAATATTTCAGATTACATATGGCAGGGGTGGGCATATCAGCCCTCAGTGGCACTTTGCCCGTTCGGTCACGAGTGCACATTTGAGGGGATCATCGCGGGCAAGCATGAAGAGGGAAGTGAGAGCAACGTAGTTTACCACACCATGTTTACAAATGAGAACGCGCGAATTTATGGGAAGTTTCACTGTGGATAAGAACTATAAAATTGCCTGACAATTTTAAGTTTCTTTGTTACTACCATAAATTTATAAAATGTAAGACAAATAACAAAAAGTATAATAAACATTTTATTTTAGTAATAATTTTTTTTAATATGTCTTTATAACAGGATTTAATTTGACATAATAAATTCTATGTTTGGTTTAACCGCATTAGCTGTAGCTACACGCATTATTGTACAAAAATTTAAATCAGATAACCTATTTATTTTATGTTTGTTTAATTATATGTATTATTGAAAAAAATTCTTCACAAGTGTATGTGCTTTCAAACATAGATATAATTTTTGAAGCAAAACGTTTCAAACCAGGTTATTTCTTTAAACTTTCTTATAAAAAGTAAATTCAATAATAATTTCAGGTTATGAACCACTGTTTCTTCAAACACATTTGCCCAAATAAATCTTATGAGAGCGCAATGTAAATGTTTAGCCAACACCGCTTCTACCGGCTGCTTACCATAGAATTTCCAACGATTTGGGGTTTTCCTCGTAGAAACGAGGCAGCAGATTGCTCTCTCGCAACGCAGGGTTGCCAATCTCTATATATAAATATAAATTTATATATAAATATAAATTTTCTTAAACTAACTCAAATTCAGAGTCGAATGCTATTAATTAAAAATATATAAACTAGTTTTAATAGTTTGATTTCAGTTTTGATATTTTATATTATGAAAAATTATAATTGAAAAGTTAGATGTATACAAAACTACATAAGCGTATTGAGCAATGGCAACATTGTTCAAATGAAAACGAGAACAAAACGCTTGCCGCTCGTAGCGAAGGGAGAAGCGGAATTCGATGTTTCTGTCATTAGCGTTTGTATTCTATTTGTGTGCTTAGCCATTCTCAATCAATAATGCCTTATTTTGCTATAATGCTTTATTTCTATAAAATTTTATTATGATATAGTACGTATATGACAATGTTATGGGCCCAGACTCGAAGCGGCCATTAACGAAGCTGGAGGATTGTCCCCTAGACAATATGGTTTCAGACCCGGTAGATCAACAATAGGAGCCATAAAATGCGTCGTCGAAAGCGTAGAAGCAGCGCAGCGTAGATGGCATAAATATAAAAGAATAGTGTTACTGGCGACTCTAGATGTCCGAAACGCTTTCAACAGTGCTAGATGGGTGGACATGATTGACGCTCTCGAAAAAAGCTTCAAGATACCCGACTACCTCAGGGCTGTGGTGCGGAGCTACCTTAGCAACAGAAAACTGCTGTATGAAACCAAAGAAGGGTCACGACAGATAGCGGTTACGTCAGGAGCAGCGCAAGCGTCTAGGCCCAGACTTATGGAACATCAGCTACGACGCTATATTAAAATTAGAAATGCCAGACGAATCATATTTAATTGGCTACGCGGACGACATTGCGGCAGTAATCACAGCAAGGGACACAGAAGAAGCGCGAAGAAAGCTGAATCAGGTCATGATACGGACGCAAACATGGCTTGACTGACACAACCTCCAGCTCGCTACGGAGAAAACAGAGCTACTGCTGCTAACAAACAAGCACATACCTCTCGAGGTAAGCATGCACACAACTACGGATATTCTTAGGACGCAGAGAGCAGTAAACTACCTAGGCGTAAGACTGGACCCCAGACTAACCTTCTGGGTTCAAATCCAGCACGCCGCAGGAAAGGCAGCGAAGATCACCTCTCAACTGAGTCGATTAATGGCCAAAATTTGGGGTTTTCCTCGTAGAAACGAGGCAGCAGATTGCTCTCTCGCAACGCAGGGTTGCCAATCTCTATATATAAATATAAATTTATATATAAATATAAATTTTCTTAAACTAACTCAAATTCAGAGTCGAATGCTATTAATTAAAAATATATAAACTAGTTTTAATAGTTTGATTTCAGTTTTGATATTTTATATTATGAAAAATTATAATTGAAAAGTTAGATGTATACAAAACTACATAAGCGTATTGAGTAATGGCAACATTGTTCAAATGAAAACGAGAACAAAACGCTTGCCGCTCGTAGCGAAGGGAGAAGCGGAATTCGATGTTTCTGTCATTAGCGTTTGTATTCTATTTGTGTGCTTAGCCATTCTCAATCAATAATGCCTTACCGCGCAAATATATTTTTATTTGATGATTTCCTACATTTTTGAAAATATGTGTTCTCTTTCTATAGCGCATATTATTATTTTAATACAGAGGCAACTTAGATTTTTAAATTTTAACAAAACAATTATGGAAAAAAACTCAATTCTTTGAATATTTTGGTAAAACAAACAAACTGAAAATATCACAAATCATATATTTATATAAGCATTTTCATTAAATGGAACTGCAATATATTAAAACAAAATATATATTATGGTCACAAGTATCTTTTCTTTTTTATATATGCAGATATATAAAACTGCCTTGCATATGTACGTATAAAAGCCCACAACTTGAGAAAAGTTTTCCCAATTGTAGCTAAAATGAATTTTTAAACTGACATCACCACCATTAACTGTTCTATCACATGTACAGTGGTGTGAACCAAATAGGAACAACCCTAAGGTGTTCTGAAATTTTAAAATGTGCTGTTTTCTTATTAAATAAAACTGTTTTTAGATACAGGTATAACTTATATAATTTTTTCCTAACAGTGATTAGAATTTCCCACCATGCAAAGGTAAATAGAAACAAATATTAATGCGAAACTCTAAAACCTGCAAATTATGTTTACCTCTTTTTTTCACACAACTGTACAATTCCGATGTGAAGTAAACTTTCACTATTGAATTTTTAGACAATGTCAGTATTGTTGCGCCCATTTTGCCATGGATAAATTGATCAGAATGTTATATAAAATGCGAGTTTTGACAGCTCTCTCTCGAACCAAAGAGACTCGTATCAAGTTATCTATGATTTTGCGATGAACATTAAGTTACGGAGGAGCGTAATTGATTTTTTTCCCAACTTTTTATGCCCTTCCCTCCGTAAACTGATATTCCCCTCATCAAGCTGTCGGGCGCACTTTGCTAACTTTGCGGGCTAAAAATGTGCCCATGCCTGATATATGGGATGGGTTTAATTTTTTTTAAGTTTATTAGAATTCGGCAACAATTCAATTTTAAACATTGGCTGTGGTACATTGTTTCTGTTAAATACATATATTTGCAACTGTTTTAATACCAAAACCCTATTCTTCCAATGCTTCTTCACTAGATTCTACAGCGGTCTCTATACCCTTAATTTTAACAACTAGGCTCTTAGAGCTCTTCCGTTGATACGAATAATAATTCTTGTTTTTATTTGACAAAAATTTAACGATTTCCATAAAACTTTTTGCAGTGTAGGACTGAATTTTTGTTTCATCTATATTGCCTGTTTTCAAAGACACCATATGAAAATTGTTAGTACCTACAATTTCACTCAATTTCGCAACAAGAATATTACTGCTACGCTCGCGCAAATACATATGTATGTATATTGGCGGTGGTTTGGCATTAACGACTGTGGTGGTACCATTCGCATCGTCGTCTGAACCATTGCTTAGTATGGCAAATCTGTTGGCATTTAAAACTTCCGTTTTATTTTTATTTGGTGTGCCGCCTTGACATTTTTTAGGATTGACCGCTGACTTTGAAATACTTAATTTCTTTTTTATATTAACGTAGCAAAAAGGATCATCGACTGGTGTCATGTTCAAAATTTACAGAAATGACCAATAATGAAAAGTTTGACGCAATAATCAAGTATACGTACTACGTCAACGGCTTGGCCAGACCGCATTCCACCCAAAAGTGCACAAGCACAAAACAATGTGACACGTGTAATGGGCAACACCATTAAACCCTACATGGGCAACCCATGTTGTTCTGCAAAGAGCCAGCGAGAACAACAAAAAGCGAAGAAAAATTGCACAGACACAAAGATCTTCCAACGTTACTGACCAAGCCGAACCTTATACCGACAGTAATGATCTAAATAAAACACTATGGTAAATGGAATACCGCCTTCGGTTGGACTTTAACCGGTGCTTGTGCGACTAATACCCAAAACCCTGCTAGGCGGCCGGGATGTTCATACCAAACTCGTCTAAATACGAATTAGAGGACAATGCAAACACATTCAACAAGGCCGACATAACTTAGACGAACGCAACAAAAAGTGAAAAACACAATAAAAAGAAATATCAGAGCAGACGGACATACGGGCGCAAAAATAATATATAATAATAAGTTACCACATCAGGTTATATTCAAATTTATAATTATATTTATACACCTTGTTATATATTTACAACTATCCTCTATGCCCGGTTTCACAGTCCATACTTAAGTTTTGCCCAAACAAAATCTTAGCTAAGCATTGTTGCAGACTGAGTAATCATTTGTGTTTCACAGCCAATGCTTTATTTCTATAAAATTTTATTATGATATAGTACGTATATGACAATGTTATGGGCCCAGACTCGAAGCGGCCATTAACGAAGCTGGAGGATTGTCCCCTAGACAATATGGTTTCAGACCCGGTAGATCAACAATAGGAGCCATAAAATGCGTCGTCGAAAGCGTAGAAGCAGCGCAGCGTAGATGGCATAAATATAAAAGAGTAGTGTTACTGGCGACTCTAGATGTCCGAAACGCTTTCCAACAGTGCTAGATGGGTGGACATGATTGACGCTCTCGAAAAAAGCTTCAAGATACCCGACTACCTCAGGGCTGTGGTGCGGAGCTACCTTAGCAACAGAAAACTGCTGTATGAAACCAAAGAAGGGTCACGACAGATAGCGGTTACGTCAGGAGCAGCGCAAGCGTCTAGGCCCAGACTTATGGAACATCAGCTACGACGCTATATTAAAACTAGAAATGCCAGACGAACCATATTTAATTGGCTACGCGGACGACATTGCGGTAGTAATCACAGCAAGGGACACAGAAGAAGCGCGAAGAAAGCTGAATCAGGTCATGATACGGACGCAAACATGGCTTGACACACACAACCTCCAGCTCGCTACGGAGAAAACAGAGCTACTGCTGCTAACAAACAAGTACATACCTCTCGAGATAAGGATGCACACAACTATGGATATTCTTAGGACGCAGAGAGCAGTAAACTACCTATGCGTAAGACTCTGGGCTCAAATCCAGCACGCCGCAGGAAAGGCAGCGAAGATCACCTCTCAACTGAGTCGATTAATGGCCAACATAGGGGGCCCCAGCCAAGAAAAGAGAAAGCTCCTAATGTCGACGACAATAAGCGTCTTACTATACGGAGCCGAGATCTGGGCAGACGCCCTTAAAAAGGAAAATCGGCGTAAGGTAATGGCCAGAGTGCACCGCACCGCAGCCCTCAGAGTTGCATCAGCGTACCGGACAGTATCAGGCGATGTAGTATTAGTTATAAGCGGTAATGCCCCAATTGACCTTCTAGCATATGAAAGGAAAAAGCTGTGGGAGCTAAAGAAATCATCCAATAACAACAAGAGCGCAATTCAACAAATAAGGAGAGACACAATAACAACATGGCAACAAAGATGGGAGAATGAAAGTCGCGGCAGATGGACGGCCAGGCTAATAAAAAATCTAGACTTATGGACAAGCCGTAAATTCGGAGAAGTCGATTTTTACACAACTCAGTTACTATCCGGTCACGGATAGTTCAAAAAGTACCTCCACAGAATGGGAAAAGTCGAAGAGCCGTCATGCCTATATAACGACGCGACAGAAGACGACGCTGAACACACATTCTTTGAATGTGTGCGCTGGCAACAAGAACGCACCGCCGGAGAAAACCTGGTTGGCCCAATAAACGCGGACAATTTAGTCAGCGTCATGTTGGAGAGTGAAGCACACTGGGAGATCATCAAGAATTTCGCAGCAAAAAGCGGGACCTGGACGCAGGTGCGCAGATGTAAATCTCTCAATGAGAAAAATGGAACGCCACCCTGAAGTAATGCAAACGCGGTCCCAGGGTGGGCGACGGTTCCTTAAAGGGGGGGTTTTTAGTGACCTGCAAGTGGCACATACCGCTGCTGTGACGATAGCACCGATGATGCGGAAGGCATTTTCCACCCCCTCACCCGCAAAAAAAAAAAAAAAAAAAAAAAAATGGGCAACATATGTTTTACAAATGTCATCCATAAAAATATGATTGAAATATTTAAATTATAACATACAATAGCTATGTATGTACATATGTATATCGAAAATGGATGAAAACAACAAAAGAACCCCAAATTTCACTGCTTGCGAGTCGGAGTACTTATTAGAACTGGTGGAAATCCCAATCTCAATCCCGATAAGATAATTTCTTATTGTTCTTCTCTTGACAAATAACTGAAAATTCAAAACAATTCAAAACAAAAATCAGCTGTTACTTACAGTGACAATATCCTATTTGCAGCACTTAAGCGTAACTTAAGAATGAACTGTAAAACACTACTTTCCTGTTTTATTTTAAGCACAACTTAAGTATGGACTGTGAAACCGGGCATTAATTTTATAAACCCATACAATTGTATAGTATATACTAACCCACCCATACTATACATACATATAAAGCATTGTTCACTTAAAATCTGTACGCAAAAATATTATTATAACTAAAAAGATAAACAACGGAAACTAAAAATGTTAATACGTTAAAGAAGAGAATTTATTAAGCTTTTTAATTTTAATACAAGATATAATTATTTTAATACAAGATATATATATTTTATAAATATCCGATGCCATTGTGGTCGACGTTACGAAAGTACGACTTTTATGGCCGCAGGAGCATATTGCTTGCCAAATCATAACTTTTTGGCCGTATTTATCAATTCTTTTATATTTATATTTTGCTTCTACATTCCCACGCTTGTTTGCAACATAAAACTTTTATCCAGGAATTTGATTGCAATCGAGTTTGACATAAGTTTCGTCATCCATTACAGGAGAGCCTTTGAGCTTCGTCAAAATCTGATTGTACAGAAGTCGTACGCGTCTTTTTGCCAAAATATTCTGTTTGTCAGATCTGCTTGGGTATTAATTGCACGGTATGTATTTAGCCCAGCATTTGAACGTATTCGCCTGGCGGTACTTATACGTGTCCCGAATTTTTTGGCGCGATCACTGTCAGATAGCCCGGGATTTTTTTAAATTGAGGTTAGTGTCTTCCTTACTAATTCTAAATCCCGCGCTCCTCTTTTTACACACACTTGTTTAGCTCTTTCTATGCTCAAAGTATTTTTGTACCGTTTAATTACACTACAAACTGTTGTTTTGGACAATTTTAATTTTTTTCCAATTTTTGAACCTGACCATGTCGGATTTGCTATAAATTCGTTCACTATTAATTTTCGATTAGCGTACTCCATTTCACATTTAAAAGCCAACTGATAAGCAAGGGCATTGAAAAGTCCTATACATAACTGTATTTTAACTATGTACTCAGATCAACTGATTTTACTCAGAGAATTTGTAAAATAACGGAGCAGCTGTCCCTAGAGTGCGTACAGATTTTAAGTGAACAATGCTTTATTGCACCTACTTAAATATAAATTATATTTTCGTGGTTTTACTCGGAATTTATTATTGAATTAATATTTATAATTATATTAATTTTTATAAAAATAATTGATGAGTACAATTTTTAAGTTTACGAGGATTCAACTCCTCTTGCTGATGGCCACTTTTATAATGATCGATCCAGTGATTTTGCATCTGCTCGTTACCTTCTGACTCTGTCATGATCCAGGAATTCCAGGAATGTGAAGGTCATCATCACTATTTACTTTGTGTTTGATGCAAGGTTGCTGCGTTTGACAGCAAAGCATCAAAATTCTTACGTTAGTCCAGGAATAAGAAAATGGAGAACAAAATAGATCAGTCAAACGCGATATCCAACATAACCCAGCATACGAAATCCAAAGATGATACCTTAACTTATACAAATCTGAATTGTTATCAAATCATAGTAATTTTATTTTTTTTTTGGCACACTGCAAACACAACGTTGAGTACCCCGACAAATGTCAAAATGAGAACTACAAAAGCTTTAATTCAGTTTATCAACACGTAATTGAAATTGTTTTTAATCAGCTTTTATTATATTATTATTTTTGCAATTCTATTTCTATTCTTAATGTTGCTATAATTAGAGTTATATCATAATAATAATTGTTTGCAAGAAAAAGAAAATAAACCTGCCATATAAGTATGTAACTTTATAATAAATTAAGTTGATTTTATATATATACGGAGTACAATGTAAAATATTCGTATATATGTCGTGTATTTGTATTACCCACCTATTAATCTTAATTGTTGTGATTATAGTAGATCGATTTAAGAAGCAATAAAAGATTGCATAAAAAATAAATAAAATATCAACTGAATCATTTAATCGTTTTCCTCTAAAATATACATACATATATCGCTCATTTATTCAACAACAAAAAACTCATTTTTTGAGTTAAATACAAAAAAATGTGCTCAATATCATGGTTAATATTGTATAAAAAATTCTCTGTGATTAGTAGAAAATTGAGTGCGTGAGATGAAAAAGTGCCGTTATTCCACTTGTTGTGACGCGTCAAATTTTTGCTACAGCATCGACACATTTCAGTTTAACATGAGTCGTCGTCGTGTAAAGATTATTAGTTTTTCCGAAAAAACGATGTATTTTGTGTTACAGCGATTTATGTGATTTTTCATGTTGCTAATTTTCATGTAAATAGTATTATTGCGTTGTGACTATACTGTTGAAAAATTTTAGTTCCTCATAATTTGCGCAACACAATATGTGACGTTGTTGCTGAAAATAAATTAATTGCGTAACTAGTTTTTTTTGTTTTGTGACGTTTTTTTCGTGAAAAAATGGGCTGTGTAGAAATGGCGATTTTGTGTTAATATAAAATATGTCATTATTTACGAAAATAGTATCGGCTATAACATGAAACACGTTCTCATAACGTAAAATGATACGCTATTACTGATAATAAAATTACGAATTTCGACTTTTTCTAGCTTACTTAGAAATGTCGTTATCCAAAAATAATTGCGGATCTTCTTCATCATTGTTCTCAGAAGATAGTGACAATTCCATAGTTGATGTGACATACTTCCCAGTTTCTGCTAATGATTCCAGTGATAGTGTCTACGGCAATGATGAAGATAACCCACCACATCCGACCGCGGTAAACAGCCTAATTTATGATAATTGCTTCGAGGAAGATTCTCCAGATCTAGAATTATGTACGCCAGTACATGAACAAAACTCCTTTGATCTACAACCAAGCACATCAACTTCAAACATAAACAATTCTTCCACCATTCTGGTTAGTCCGGCGATGAAAGGAAAAAAAAAGAGGAAGCAGTCAGAAAATTGGAAGAAAAATATTGTAAAAAAAAAAGAAATAGTGATGAACACTATGAAAGATTAAAAAAAATTATTGGAAACAAAAAAGAAATTAAACCTCCGTGCGGTGAAAACTGTCGGTATAAATGTTCAAATATATTTAGCGAAGAGCAGAGAAAAGAGATATTTTCCTCATATTGGGCTCTTGGCGACATTGAGAAGCAGAGGCAATTTATTTCCAATTGTATGAAACTCGTTGAGCCCAAATACCGCTATGTGCGCTTGGGTGGAAAGAGAGCTCCTCGACAATACAATAATGGCCTTTTTTTTAAGAAATTTGATAATTCTTTTCGCGTCTGCAAATTATTTTTTAAAAACACTCTTGATATCAACGATCGACCAATACGAACGATCGACTCGCGAACGAAGTATTGGAGCCGGATCAAAGAGGCAAACACGGAAAGCACAAAAAACTTGACAAGAATATGGCAGATGGAATAAGGGCGTTTATTGAAACAATACCGAAAATCGAAAGCCATTATACGAGAGCAAGTACATCTAAAACGTTTATTGAAGGAAGCAAAACAATATCAAGCCTTTATCGCGACTATGTACATAGATATATGCAAAGAAAGAAAACAGCCCTTTTGCACATATATTTCGTTTTATAGATCATTTACGGAAAACTTTAATATTTCCTTTTTTTTCTCCTGGCTTTCACCAAAAATGATACAAAATCCTGATTCAAAAATCTGAAGCTATATGGCGTGCTACTACTTGCCAAATTAATGCATACGCACTTAAAAACAATATATAACAAAATTGTCTCAAAGAGATAGAAAAACGACACTTCTCATAAATATTGCTTAATAAATAGTTTCCTAAATTCTCAAATAGAATAAATAAAATAACTAACATAAGCAGAGGTCACTTAAAAAATTATAATTCTAAATTAAGCCGTTCGCAATTACCGGTCACACTCTCGCAAGATCCCTGTATTGTCACAGTCCTAATACCAGGGCTAAGGAGTACCCATTCTGGCCATATCTGACCAGGCGTGGAGTTACTATCTTTCATAAGCCGAGAATAAATAAAATCCAAAATTTCCGATAATACCGAAAATGCGTATAATAAACCACCGGTATGCCAAACCGATAAATAATAAATTGTAAATAATACCAAAAAAAGTTATTAAAAGCAAACAACTTTTTTGGTATAATACAATACGAGTACGAGTAAGTCGACAAAGCACGCAAAATCAATTAGTACCTCAAGCACCAATATTTACACAAAATGCTATTGGCTATTAAAACCAAAATCGCTTCTTACAGCTAATATTCTGCGGCCTCGGTTACTCCACCAACAGTAAGCCGAATTACATGCATCAGATTATACTCGTATATATAAAACTAGGCAAAATATTCGCCTAGGGGGCCCAGGATGTTTAAATGAGTTAAGCATCCACCCCCTCTACCCGTTAAAATTGGCGCATCCTAATGCTACAGTACAATTCACCACAGCTGAAGACACTATAGCACAACTCAACACATCTATGCGCCAACCCACTCAACAAAAAGGATGGGCAACGGGAAAGCAGACACAATTCGTCGCCGGTAGT
Source organism: Bactrocera tryoni (assembly GCF_016617805.1). Classification (NCBI taxonomy): domain Eukaryota; kingdom Metazoa; phylum Arthropoda; class Insecta; order Diptera; family Tephritidae; genus Bactrocera; species Bactrocera tryoni. The sequence goes on from NW_024395977.1 coordinate 22,899,286, forward strand.
TCATCCATCAACACATCAACATTCGCTCATACATTACGCCGCGTGAACAGCATTCGATTGGATATTCGCCACAACAAAGTTCCCACGCGCTAGAAACAATTTCGTGTCAATCCAGTTCCTGCGAGCGTCATCTTGTCTCAACTCAACAATAATTTAATTGAACCCAACACCGTTCTAAATTCATCTATATGTATATATTTAAAATTTGATTGTATTTTAAATATAAAAAAACATTAAAGTACTCGTAATTGTACACCAAATTACCCGCGCATTTTCATTTGCATTTTTAATCGCGGGTGTAAGTGAATTTTGAATACCCTATCATTGAGGGGTTTATCCACCCCAAAAAAGACCTATGTGAGCAATGCGAAGCCTATACTAATATGACGGTCGAAGAAAAATCTAACAACAAAGCCGTATATGAAAATCACTTGCGTGAAAAAAGTTTGTCGCGACAAGAGAAAAGTAAGGACAAGAAAAGTCAAAATGCAGTTGAGGCAGTGTATGATTTGCAAGCAGTCATGCAATTACCAAAGGGCAAAGTGTCTGCCTTCTATTATAAATCTAAAGTAAATGTGTTCAATTTCACCATATTTGATATAAAACAAACAAATGTCAATGTTTTGTTTGGGACGAAGCCAATGCAAAGCGTGGGGTTAATGAATTAGGAACATGCGTTTTTGAGTATATTAAAAGTTTGGCAAAGACTAATGAAGATGAAATAATATTTTATTCTGATAATTGTGCTGGACAACAGAAAAACAAGTTCATGTTTGCCTTGTATCTATACGCCGTTCGCTACTTGGATATAAAGTCTATCACCCACAAGTACCTCTTCAAAGGCCATACCCAAAATGAAGGTGACTCAGCACATTCCCTTATTGAGAGAGCAACTAAACGAATGCTTAAAAGTGGGCCAGTATACACCACTGACTCATTCATTACTACAATTCGATCAGCAAAGAAAACAGGCCAGCCATTCTTAGTGCAAGAAATGTCTTATGGAGATTTCTTTGACCTCAAATTACTCTCTAATTACATGGGTCTATTGAATATGGGAGAAATTAAACTCTCTCAAGTGAAAATCCAGAAGCTTCAACGAGAGTCACCCAACTATGTGCTTTTCAAAACATCATACGCTGAGGAGAAGTTCAGGGAAGACCCTTTAATCAAATCCAAGAAGAAACATAGCACACCGATTGATTTACAAAAAGCCTACCACTCCAAAATCGGAATTCCTAATAATAAAAGTCAAGATATCAACGAATTAATTAAAAAGAACTTGATTCCACGCTTTTATCAAGAATTTTATAACAATTTGTGATTCTGTCATCTATGTATTTCCACTATTTACTAATTATTTCTACTATTTTTAAAAACTGAAAATGAACTTCATATAAAAATATGTTTTGATGCTATGAATTTTTGTATTTTATTTTTTTTACGTTAAAAACCCCCGAAAATAAAATGTCTAAATGTATAAATTTCCCCCATTATTCATCAAAAATAAATATAAAGCTCTTATAAATGGAAATTCGGCTGGAAATGTCATTTTAAAAAACTTTAAAAACCATTTTTATTTATTATGAATATGGGGGTTTGTATTTTATTTCTCAACAATAATGACACATTTAGTTTATAACCGAGAAATTTCTATGTTTTTTCAGAAACAATGACATAATTCAAAGCTGAAAAGTTTTTGTTCAAGAAAAAATTGGGAAATCATTAATTTCGGTAGAATTTCTTCTATAATGTATACTTCACATGACATATCACTAGTTTGCATAGAAAATCTGCGATCATAGCTTTTATTTAACCCACAAAAGAAAGCTGAAAACTAAAAATTGCTCTCCTGAAAAAATGCGTTTTTTGAGTTATGGCACTATTGAAGTAAATGAGCGATATGTATAAGGGTCTGAATTAATAAAATATATTACATAAACAAGTAAGAAAGGGGTAAGTTGTTATAACAGATCATTTGCAAATGGAAAGAATTAAATCCCCAAAAATTAGGTGCTGGCAGATTATATTAGAAAAATGTTGCAAAAAATTCAGCATTCATTATTTGACGAAATCGTCAATAAACTACAATCAAATCTGATATCTTCTTGACTTATATTGATGGCAATAAACTTTAACTTAGTTTTATAGCTATGTTTTAGTTTGCGTCAACTAAATTATATTCAAATGAGATGCATATAGATGTGATATCAACTCGGCCGAAGAGGTTAAATTTAATACTCGTATATATAATATAATAGGGATATTCTCTTGCTCTTGCAAAACCCTTGCACGGTGCAGGAATTGCAGAATTTTCCACTTGGTGCAACGGCACAACAACAAACACACGCAGAAAATCATTCGCAATAGCTGTAAGATATGTCAGACCAAACACCATGTTTCTTTTCGTGCAATGACACGTAAAAAAATAATTGCAACCCTGTGCCATCTGTCATTTTACATAAAGACGTATTTCGCCCTTAAATGATTGAGGAAAGTAAGTGTTAAATAGATTTTATAATTTCTACATAAATTATAAAGATTTGTTAAGAATGAATGCAGAAGATGCTCCAATTCACAATAGTAATGCACAATAATCATTCTCAATAAATTGACCGAATCAGTCGTTCATATATAACTAGATTCTGCAATGGGTGCTCTCTTGTCCTTGCATATTTCGGTATAGGATTTTTGCATCTTGCAAGAGCAAGATAATCGACCTAATATATCATTATAATATATTAGAGCCATGAGGTTTAGCCCAAAGTATGCCACAAACCAATTACATTCAAATTCAGCGCTAGATCATACAACTTTTAAGAAAACTTGTCCAGTTAGTTCCATTAAAATATCTCACATTTTGACCAAGTTGACCGGTTGAGGAAAGACAAAAATAAGTCTACGCTGTATACTGAGGGCAGAGAAAGGGACTTATTAATTTTATATAATTGTATATGTTATAGTCATGGACCGACATATTCGGCATAAAACTTGTTAGAAAAAATCATTATGAGTAGTATGTACCATATAGAAGTTTTGGGGCAATACTGACTATTCTTTTATTACCTATACTACATAAAATAAACATGTGACAGACTAATAATATTCCTCTAGGAGCTTTGTTAACGGTACCCCACATATAATCACCAATCAAATGAAGTGAAATTCGAAAAATGGATTAAATCCGACATTGCCAGGTATACTTGAAAACATATATTCAAGCAATTTTATTAACATAAAACTTTCACACTGACGGTCATATTCGGCATAAATTTGTTAAAATATTAGTTTTTAGTAGTACATATATGGGAGATGAGTGTAACATTGAACAAGTTTTATTTATTTTTGACTATACCACCCACTAATAAAATGCTCCCTGAGTTTTCTAAACTGGGTATTTGAAACTCCTGATATTAGTTGTATGGGGGCAAGGTTAAGTTAGATTATGAAGTCATGTGTAGAAGTTAACGCATGTTCTCAAAGCGCCATTCACTTGGGAGTGGCCAACATGCATGGAATTTTCGGCCACTTAATTGGGAAGGTGCCTCGTAAATGTAAAGGCTAACATCACCACCGTCCAAGAAACGCGATAGACGAGACAAGGACTGAGATAAGTAGGTCCTTGTGGCATTTACTGCAGTGACCACAAAAAGGAGCTAAAATTCGGTGTGGGATTCGTGGTGGAAAAGAGACTACATCGCCGAGTACAGCCCGGTGGTTGAACGTATAGCTAAAATCCATTCTAAGAGAAGGACGATGTGACCAACATTCTATGAGCGCCTGTGGAAGTTGCCCAGCCATGATGTCGAAATTGTGCTTGGCGACTTTAAAGCCATGGTCGGCAAAGAAGGTATCTTTGGCACAATGGTTGGTAAATTCAGCCTCCATGATGAAACATCTTCAAATGGGTAGAGGTTGATCGACTTCGCTGGGGTCCGAAATATGGTTATCTGTAGTACTAGATTTCAGCATAGGGCCGAAAAGTCACAACCAGTTCAATCATGTTTTGATAGACGAAAGACACGTAACCAGTGTTTTGGACGTGCGTACGTTCCGAGGTCTTAACATCGACCCGGACCACTATCTTGCTGTAGCCAAGATTCGCTCCCGCCTATGTGCAGCAAACAAACGCACGTCAACAACAATAAGGAAGCTTCGACGTCGAGAACCTGCAATCACAACAGACAGCCGAACGATTTTCTATTCGACTTGCATTCCTGCTATCTGCATTTCAAGCTCCTTACGTTCAGCTGCAAACGAAACCACTTATTGAAAAAAAACCAGACTGCCTACCTCGCAACGCAGACAAAAAAAAGGAGAAGCCGAAATGCATGAATACGAAGAGCTTGACAAGCTGGTTGATATTAAAATTATGGAGGGAGCACTTCTCCAGCCTTCTGAAAGGCAGTGAATGTATAACTCCAGGAGAAGGCGATCCCCAAACGAGGACGATGTAGCAGACGTTCCACTGCACGACCATGAAGAAGTTCAAAGGGCAAGTAACCGTTTAAAAAAAAACAACAGGGGGGGGGGTGGTCGATGGATTGCCGGCCGAGCTATTCAAACACGGCAACAAAAAATTGTTAGCGAGCATGAAAGCCACACCTTATCAGAATAGCTTTAGGCCTGGAAAGTCAACAACTGACAATAAAAAAGAGTATTGTTGGGTGTTGGTATCAAAGTTTTTGACAGCACGAAAAGGAGCTGCCGTTATGTCAGGATCGAGAAGGACCTCTCCGAGCTGTTCGATACCAATTGAGGTTTCAGATAAGGCGATTGTCCTTCGTGTGACTTCTTCAACCTACTTCTGGAGAAAACAAAGTACCTTCTCGGTTTAGTCCTGCAGCTCTATAAGAAGAGTGTACAGCTGCTGGCGAATGCTAATGATATTGATATAATTGGCCTTAACAACCGCGTCGTTAGTCCTGCTTTCTCCACAATGGATAAGGCAACGAAACAAATGGGTCTGGTGGTGAACGATAGCAAGACGAAATATCTCCTGTCTGTAAACAAACAGTCGTCGCGGTCGCGACTTGGCTCCCACGTCACTGCTGACAGTCATAACTACGAAGTTGTATATAATTTCGTGTATCTTGGAACCAGTATGAACGGCAACAATAATGTCAGCCTCGAAATCTAACGCAGAATAACTCTTGCCAATATCTGCTACATCGTTCTAAGAAAGTAAGATTAAAAATTAGCGGCTACGCTGGCTCGGACATGTTGTCGACACGACAGAAAACATTCCAACTCTGAAAGAGGAAGGCCTCCACTCCGTTGGAGAGATCATGTGGAAAAGGACCTTGCTTCGCTTGCTTTTGCGGCATTGTCTCAATTTGCTTTTGGGCTGGTTGTGTCAGGGCATTACAATCAGGCGTCATCCAGCGATGGCTTGTGTATTTCTCATATTGACCTTAGTTTTCTCACATAAGACTTAATGGCTGTGGCTGAAAAGGGTATCAAGGATGGTCTTATACCCTTTGTATCCTATATGCCATACGGGGTGCGGAACGTGCCTATATAAAACTCCCTTCCAAAAACGTCCAGGACAGAACGCCGTAGCAGAAAGCAAGGATTGTTGAAATCAGTATAATGATTTCCAAAGGCAATACAAAAAGTTGATTCGCAGGACAAGACGATAAAAAACAACAAAAGTTTTGTGCAGTTTTGAAAAGACCAAAAAGGTGACGAGCAAGGAAAACTATTATCCAAAAGTCCCGCCTCGCCAGGTCCAGTTTGGGTTCGGAAGAGCTGTGGAGAGTGAACGAACAACTATAAGGACACTTAAGAAGATCTTGTCGGTGTCCTGGCTGTAAGGACGCGATTAGCCCAAGCTATAAATGGAATAGTTCCGTCAAATTTCCCGAATACATTATTACGGAGAGTTGAAAAGAATGTCCAATCCACTCAATCGATCCTTTCAAACCTCTCGGTACGGATCGAATTATTCCAACTATGTTGCACAATACGCTTTGTCGAATCGCTCCGAGGACAAAGGCGATTTTTAGGGGATCATTGAAGTTAAGATATATGCCAGAAAGCTTGTCCAAAGTTAATACGCATACGCTAAACGCAGATGCGTAGAGAATACATTACGCTAGTATTAAATATCGAAAAGGCTACAGAATACAAGGTTGACCTTGTCCTTGGTATGTTCAAGAACAACCCTGGAGCAGTCAATAATGTTTTTACGAAAAAATAATATCGAGTTAGTAGGGGCATATCCTGCTTTACAAAGTTGGGTCAGAAGCCTCTTGATCTTTATAAGAATAAGAGCAGAATGTAACGACAAAATGACCAAAAAGCCTGGAGAGGCATCCCACAGCTAGGTGTCAGCTAACTGCTGTAAAAGCACAATGCGGAAAATATAGCAATAAAGGACAGCAATGCGTTACATACTTGTAAACATAAGCTCAGCACATCCCGGCCGTTTTCTTCCTCTCTCAAGTGATGGTTCCATACAGCTTTTAAGACCAACTCTGCTTTGCGGAGTAAAATTGCTGGTGGAAAGCTCTACGGAGCTCTAAGAACCACTCCCACGACGACCGTTGATCTAGTGCTAATCTTGACAAAATCGGAAGAGTGACTGATTTCTGCAGGGGAATTTACAAGAAGAACTTTGGGAATAGGTCGACGGGCCATGATGGCTTGGCAAGCACCGACTACATGCCCCGACTTTTCAATTGGGAAAGAAGGTTAAGAGTTAACATTCAAAAAGATGTTCGGCGTAAATGTATTTAAGCTACGCGCAACGTATTAAACATAAGTATATAGACAGGGCTCGAAAATGGAATACGAAGATGGTACGAGGATTTACTGTCCAGAGTTAGGCATTACAGCATTTTAAGCTGACTGACCTTTGCAGTTTTTGGAAGAAGAGGTTTATGCTACTGGGTGCAAGGTGACGTGGCCGACATTGAAAAACCCATGCGTTACTTTTACAATGGCTTGGACAAGAGCATGACAGGGAAGATTCCGTTGATCTTTGCGTTAAAGTCTCCAAGCACGATTTTGACATCGTAGCGGGGGCAGCTCTCATAGGTGCGCTCTAAGCGCTCGTAGAAGTATCTTTGGCCAGATCGCCCTTTTTTCCATCGAAGCGTGGGCGCAAATCAGCGATCTGTTGAAGAACCTCGCTTTGATGCGGATTGTCGCTAGACGTTCATCCACAGGAGTGTCTGATAGTACTCAGCGGCGTAGTCTTTCTCCCACCACGAATCCCACACCAAACTTGCGCTCCTTTATATGGCTACTGTAGTAAATGCCACAAGGTCCTACTCGCCTCATTCCTTGTCCCGTCCAACGCATTTCTTGGACGGCGGTGATGTCAGCCTTTGTTTTCAAAAGGACATCAACTAGTTG